>NW_020327480.1:0-17059 GCF_001858045.2 Oreochromis niloticus | reverse complement strand
AAAAACGGCTGCACCTGTTTTGGCGGAAAAAGTACACAGCCTCTTCTGATTGGTGGATTCAAATTTAGCAGCTCCCAGGCTGCTTGACTGACCTAGAAACTTGCTTTTCTCCCTGTGTGTGTGTGGTGTGTGTGTGTGTGTGTGTGTGTGTGTGTGTGTGTGTGTGTGAGACAGAGAGAGAGAGAAAGGGAGGCGCGAGAGTTTTTATGGGAGATCTTATTATATGATTAAATTCAATATATTTAGACTGGTTGACTGAATTTGATCCTGTGTGTGTCTCTCTGTGCATGTGGTTTCCATATGTGTCATATTTGTGATTGTGTCACTGTTATACTTTTTTTTGCTGATTTTTTCATTTAACAATTACATTTGAGGGACCTTAGCAGTTCAGGATTCTTTCAGCTGTCCATTTTGCTTTTCCAATTTTCTATTTAAGTATTTTTGTGTTGAGTCATAGCATTCTGCTGCTTTTCAGTATTTGTGCTAAATACAGCATTTTCTGCAAAATCATACTTGTCTGCTATTTTATGAGATTTGTGCTAAATACAGCATTTCTGCTAAATCATACTCTTTCTGCTATTTCATAAGATTTGTGCTAAATATAGTGTTTCTGCTATTTCTGCCAAATTTAGTATTTTTGATTAATTAGGGTTTTTCTACCAAATCATAGTACAGTTTTACTGCTTTTTATAGGATTTTTAGAGGATATTTATATTGCTTAATATAGTATTTCTGCTTTTTATAGGATTTGTGCTTAATATAGTTTTTCTAAAAAATGTAGTATTTATGCTTAATCATACTATTTCTATATATTTCTGCCAGGTCCCCAGGCAGCTAATCCTCTGTGAGGACTGATACATACAAATACATATCAGGGCCTGCACTGCTTCCCAGCCAGCCAATCATATCTGGGTTCTGCCCTTTCTTCTCTCGTCATATCTCAGCGACAGATGTACAAAGAGCAATGCAAATCACAGTCAAAGTACACGAACGTACGCTGATTCACCCAGTACAAGAATTATGCTTCTAGTCCACGTAGTTTTTGAGTTACACGACGTTTTGTAACTGCAAAAACGGCGTTTTTTCGGCTCTCACCGCAATCTGATTCTGACTGCTCATCACCCTGTTTTCCAGGCGCGCGCTCTCTTTCCCAGTGGCGCAGTTGGTAATGACACAGGTCTGCAACCCAAAGGTCGTGGGTTCAATTACACCTTGGGCAACATGTGTTTTTTCCCTACAAATTAATACACTATCACAGACCACTAATTCATATTCATCATTTATTACAATTCTGCAACCTTTTATGATTTTAGCAGCTTTTGTAATATGGACCTCAGATTCTTGTTAACACTCCATGGCACAAATACTATTCCCTTTAGGCTCTGTGTGTGTGTGTGTGTGTGTGTGTGTGTGTGTGTGTGAGAGAGAGAGAGAGAGAGAGCGAGAGAGAGCCCTTTGATGGGAGCATCTTATTATATCACTTAAATTCAATATATTTAGACTGGTTGACTGAATTTGGTCCTGTGTGTGTCTCTCTGTGCATGTGTGTTTCCATATGTGCCATATTTGTGATTGTGTGACTGTTATACTTTTTTTGCTGATTTTTTTTTTCAATTAACAATTAGATTTGAGGGACCCGTAGCATGTTCAGGATTTTTCCAGCTGTCCATTTTGCTTTCCAATTTTTCTATAAGTTATTACTGTTGTGCTAAGTCATAGCATTCTGCTGCTTTCAGTATTTGTGCTAAATACAGCATTTCTGCTAAATCATACTATTTCTGCTATTTCATAAGATTTGTACTAAATATAGTGTTTCTGCCAAATATAGTATTTCTGCTTAATTATAGTATTTCTGCCATTTTATAGTATTTGTGCTAAAACATAGTATTTCTACTAAATATAGTATTTATGCTTAATCATACTATTTGTATATATTTCTGCCAGGTCCCCAGGCAGCTAATCCTCTGTGAGGACTGATACATATAAATTTACATATCAGGGCCTGCACGGCTTCCCAGCCAGCCAATCATATGTGAGGTCTGCCCTTTCTTCTCTCGTCATATCTCAGCGACAGATGTACAAAGAGCAATGCAAATCACAGTCAAAGTACACCAAAGTACGCTGATTCACCCAGTACAAGAATTATGCTTCTAGTGCACCTAGTTTTGAGTTACACGACGTTTGTAACTCCAAAAACTGTGTTTTTCGCCTCTCACCGCAATCTAATTCTGACTGCTCATCACCCTGTTTTCCAGGCGCTCGCTCTCTTTCCCAGTGGCGCAGTTGGTAATGACACAGGTCTGCAACCCAAAGGTCGTGGGTTCAATTACACCTTGGGCAACATGTTTTTTTCCCCTACAAATTAATACACTATCACAGACCAGTAATTGATATTCATCATTTATTACAATTCTGCAAACTTTTATGATTTTAGCAGCTTTTCTAATATGGACCTCAGATTCTTGTTAACACTCCATGGCACAAATACTCTTCCCTTTAGGCTCTGTGTATGTGTGTGTGTATCAATATTTCTCCCATTTTAAAGTATTACTCCTCCATAATTGTATTTCTGTTAAATCAAAGTACTTTTACTACATCTTAGTACTTCTGCTCAATCATAGTATTTCTGCTAAATCATAGTATTTTGCCAAATTATGGTTTTTGTGCCAAATCATAACATTTGTTTTATGTTACAGTATTACTACTAAGTGGAGGAATTTCTGTCATGTTACAGTATATGTGCTGATTACAGTATTTCTGCTAAATCATAGTATTTCTACTATATTATATTTTCTTTCTAAATATAGCATTTCTGCTATATAATTGTATTACTGCTATGTTATAATATTTGTGCTAAACCAGAGTATTTCTGCTGAAACATAGTATTTCTGCCGAATGATAGTATTTCTGTCAAATTACAGTATTTTTGCTAAAACATAGTATTTTTAAAAAAAAATTTCAATATTAATAGTAAATTACAGTGTCTCTGGTAAATCGCAGCATTTCTGCTATGTTGTACTGTTTTTCTAAATCATAGTATTTCTGTAATGTTTAAGAATGTTTGGCTAAATATATTCTTTCTGTTATCTTATACTATTTCTCCTAAATTCTTGTATTTTTGAGAAGTTATCGTGTTTCTGGTAAGTTACAATATTTCTGCTAAGTTCTGCTATGCTATTGTATTTCTGCCAAGTATTATGTTTCCTCTAAGATATTGCAGTTCTGCTAAGTTACTACATTTTAGCAAAGTTCCTTTTCTTCTGCAAAGTTTTTACAAATTCTGCAACTTTTCAGCTTTTTCTGCTAGTTTCAGCAGACAGCTTCAGCATTACAGCATCCACACTGCATTTTCGCAGGAAATGCAAATTTTTCTAGTTATTATTATTATTCTTCAAGTTGCTTCCGTACGTTTTTCGCCGTAGAACTACTTCCACAATTTTTGTGCTATTTTCACCGTTCAAATTTTAAACTATTCTGCTATTTTTGCTCTTTCCGGCAATGACTTTTGGTATTTTCTGCTCTTATACTTTTTAAAATATTACGTTTTTTTCCTTTAATTTGTCCCATTGAAATGAATGGGAAACTTCCGCAATTCTGCTAAATTTTGCTTGTTTTTGAAACTTAACTACTTTTTACTACTTTCACGTAGAACAACCATTCAAACTTTAAAATGTTCTCAAATTATTGGGCTATGCATGGATGATTCAGCTTTTTCATATCTGTTACCGTTTTCATCTTATCCCTCTTCAAGTTTTGAGTTTCATCTTTGTGATTTTTCACAAAATACATGCGTTGTTATGGTTGCTATGCAGTTGGTTCTAAGTGAGCCACTGTACCTTTGGCAATTTTCTCTGCATGTCCGAACAACTTCTTGCTACTCGCTCAATTTCCACTCAACCCACACAAATTATACATCAAAACGTAGGTATTTTTGCTGGCTTTCAGAAAATGTCACTATCATTGTTGTGGGATTTATAGAATTTTGGCAAATCTCCTCAGACCAACACAAAGTCTCAAAAATCTCCATAGAAAGTCAATGGAGAGTTCGTTTAAAATCACCGCTTGATTTCTGTAATGAGAGGCATTTTCGAATCGTCATATCTCCCCAACGAAGCGAAGTTAAGACATGAGGCTTGTGCCAATATATCTTCAGACACTCCTGATGCTCACAATTCAAGAATTGTTTTCTCATCTATTACCATTTGGCCATGAATTGGGTTTGTTTGAGGGTAGGAAATTCGTCCCTCGCTCAGATTTCTTCAGATTTCAAACTCTGGAAATGAGACACTTTTTTCTCTCGTCATATCTTTTTGATAGATTTCCACAGAGACCTGAAAATTTCCATGACTGTTCACCAAAGCCTGCTGTCTCTTACGGTGAAAGAATGATATCGATACTCCAAATAGATTTAGAGTTAGAAAGCGTTGTTTGAGGACTAGTCAAGGCAGATTTTGCTTGCCTCTACTCAGTTATGGTGCATTAGAAGTCAAATATCGTCAATAATTCATATTTTAATGATAAATTGTCAACATTTTAAGATTCCCCCATCTCTTCTGAACAAAACGGTGTAAGAATGACTGTTCTAGCCCCTACGGTTAGGAAATTATGGCCATTTGTTTGAGAGGAATCCTCACTATGAGAAATTCACTGCAGAAATCCTGTCTCTGTGCTCTGTGTGTGTAAAAACGGCTGCACCTGTTTTGGCGGGAAAAAGTACACAGCCTCTCTGATTGGTGGATTCAAATTTAGCAGCTCCTAGGCTGCTTGACTGACCTAGAAACTTGATTTTCTCTCCCTGTGTGTGTGTGTGTGTGTGTGTGTGTGTGTGTGTGAGACAGAGAGAGAGAGAGAGAGAGGGCGAGAGAGAGTTTTTATGGGAGCATCTTATTGTATGATTTAAATTCAATATATTTAGACTGGTTGACTGAATTTGATCCTGTGTGTGTCTCTCTGTGCTTGTGGGACTTTTTGCAGCTGTCCATTTTGCTTTTCCAATTTTTCTATTTAAGTTATTACTATTGTGCTAAGTCATAGCATTTGTGCTGCTTTTCAGTATTTGTGCTAAATACAGCATTTCTGCTAAATCATACTATTTCTGCTATTTTATAAGATTTGTGCTAAATACAGCATTTGTGCTAAATCATACTATTTCTGCTATTTTATAGGATTTGTACTTAATATAATATTTCTGCTTAATTATAGTATTTGTGCTAAAACATAGTATTTCTACTAAACGCAGTATTTCTGGGTAATCATAGTATTTCTATGTATTCCTGCCAGCTCCTCAGGAAGCCAATCCTCTGTGAGGACTGTAATTTTCAAATTGACATATCAAGTCATGCACGGCTTCCCAGCCAGCCAATCATATCTGAGTCCTGGCACATTCAAATTTGCATATTGGGACCTTCATGGCTTCCCAGCCAGCCAATCATATCTGAGTCCTGGCACATTTAAATTTGCATATTGTTGCCTTCATGGCTTCCCAGCCAGCCAATCATATCTGAGTCCTGGCACATTTAAATTTGCATATTGGGACATTCATGGCTTCTAAGCCCACCAATCATCTATGTCATATATCTCTAATATTTCATATTTTTATTTTAAATGGTCAGCATTTCAAGATTCCCCTATGTCTTCTGAATAAAATGGTCTAAGAATGACTGTTTTAGCCCCTACGGTTAGAAATTTATGGCTGTTTGTTTGAGGGGAATTCTCACTATGAGAAATAGACTGCAAAAATCCTGTCTCTCTCTGTGCTGCATGTGTAAAGGCCTGAACTTAGTGCACCAGTTTTGGCGGGAAAAAGTACACAGCCTCTCTGATTGTTGGATTCAAATTTAGCAGCTCCCAGGCTGCTTGAATGACCTAGAAAGTTGCTCCTCTCTCCCTGTGTGTGTGTGTGTGTGTGTGTGTGTGTGTGTGTGTGTGTGTGTGTGTGTGCGTGAGACAGAGAGAGAGAGAGAGAGAGGGCGAGAGAGAGTTTTTATGGGAGCATCTTATTGTATGATTTAAATTCAATATATTTAGACTGGTTGACTGAATTTGATCCTGTGTGTGTCTCTCTGTGCTTGTGGGACTTTTTGCAGCTGTCCATTTTGCTTTTCCAATTTTTCTATTTAAGTTATTACTATTGTGCTAAGTCATAGCATTTGTGCTGCTTTTCAGTATTTGTGCTAAATACAGCATTTCTGCTAAATCATACTATTTCTGCTATTTTATAAGATTTGTGCTAAATACAGCATTTGTGCTAAATCATACTATTTCTGCTATTTTATAGGATTTGTACTTAATATAATATTTCTGCTTAATTATAGTATTTGTGCTAAAACATAGTATTTCTACTAAACGCAGTATTTCTGGGTAATCATAGTATTTCTATGTATTCCTGCCAGCTCCTCAGGAAGCCAATCCTCTGTGAGGACTGTAATTTTCAAATTGACATATCAAGTCATGCACGGCTTCCCAGCCAGCCAATCATATCTGAGTCCTGGCACATTCAAATTTGCATATTGGGACCTTCATGGCTTCCCAGCCAGCCAATCATATCTGAGTCCTGGCACATTTAAATTTGCATATTGTTGCCTTCATGGCTTCCCAGCCAGCCAATCATATCTGAGTCCTGGCACATTTAAATTTGCATATTGGGACATTCATGGCTTCTAAGCCCACCAATCATCTATGTCATATATCTCTAATATTTCATATTTTTATTTTAAATGGTCAGCATTTCAAGATTCCCCTATGTCTTCTGAATAAAATGGTCTAAGAATGACTGTTTTAGCCCCTACGGTTAGAAATTTATGGCTGTTTGTTTGAGGGGAATTCTCACTATGAGAAATAGACTGCAAAAATCCTGTCTCTCTCTGTGCTGCATGTGTAAAGGCCTGAACTTAGTGCACCAGTTTTGGCGGGAAAAAGTACACAGCCTCTCTGATTGTTGGATTCAAATTTAGCAGCTCCCAGGCTGCTTGAATGACCTAGAAAGTTGCTCCTCTCTCCCTGTGTGTGTGTGTGTGTGTGTGTGTGTGTGTGTGTGTGTGTGTGTGTGTGTGTGTGTGTGCGTGAGACAGAGAGAGAGAGAGAGAGAGGGCGAGAGAGAGTTTTTATGGGAGCATCTTATTGTATGATTTAAATTCAATATATTTAGACTGGTTGACTGAATTTGATCCTGTGTGTGTCTCTCTGTGCTTGTGGGACTTTTTGCAGCTGTCCATTTTGCTTTTCCAATTTTTCTATTTAAGTTATTACTATTGTGCTAAGTCATTGTGCTGCATGTGTAAAGGCCTGCACTTGGTGCACCAGTTTTGGCGGGAAAAAGCACACAACCTCTCTGATTGGTGGATTCAAATTGAGAAGCTCACAGCAGTTTGACTGACCTAGAAACATGCTGTTAACAGCCCCTGTTCACTTGCTGCTGCTGCTGCTGCTGTGTGTGTGTGTGTGTGTGTGTGTGTGTGTGGGTGTGTGTGTGTGTGTGAGAGAGAGAGAGAGAGACAGAGAGAGAGAAAGAAAGACACACACAAAGACCTTTTTTAGGGCAGCATCTCATTGGTCGATAAAAATATAATATATTCAGACTGGTTGACTGGCATAGACCCTGTTTGTGTGTGTCTCTCACTGTACATTTGGGTATCCATATTTGATTTTCTGTGTATTTGGTGATTTGTGTATCCACATTTGATTTTGTGTATCTGTTGGCTTTTCTTATTTTTTTTTTTCTAAATGAATTTTTATTTTATTTTTTCACAGGTGAACAAAAATTAGTTTTGAGCGAACTTAACCATGTTCCTTTTTATTCAGCTTATCATTTTACCTTTCCAATATTTTCACTTAAGTTATTACTATTCTGCTCAATCATATTATCTGTTCTAAATCATTGTTATTAAGCTATATTGTAGGATTTCAGCTAAATCATAGTATTTCTACTATATTATATTTTTCTTTCTAAATATAGCATTTCTGCTATAGAATAGTGTTTCTGCTATATTATAATATTTGTGCTAAACTGGAGTATTTTTGCTAAAACATAGTATTTATATAAAATTTCAATATTAATAGTAAATTACAGTGTCTCTGGTAAATCACAGCATTTCTGCTATGTTGTACTGTTTTTCTAAATCATAGTATTTCTGTAATGTTTAAGAATGTTTGGCTAAATATATTCTTTCTGTTATCTTATACTATTTCTCCTAAATTCTTGTATTTTTGAGAAGTTATCGTGTTTCTGGTAAGTTACAATATTTCTGCTAAGTTCTGCTATGCTATTGTATTTCTGCCAAGTATTATGTTTCCTCTAAGATATTGCAGTTCTGCTAAGTTACTACATTTTAGCAAAGTTCCTTTGCTTCTGCAAAGCTTTTACAATTTCTGCAACTTCTCAGCTTTTTCAGCTAGTTTCAGCAGAAAGCTTCAGCTTTAAAGCATCCACACTGCATTTTCGCAGGAAATGCAAATTTTTCTAGTTGTGTGGATGCTTTAAGCATCCACACTATTGAGTTCCTGTTTCTCTTTATTCTTTATTATTGTGTGGATGCCCTCAAAGGGCTTCCACACTATTGAGTTCCTGTTTCTCTTTATTCTTTATTATTATTCTTCAAGTTGCTTCCGTACGTTTTTTGCCGTGGAACTACTTCCTCAGTTTTCAGCCGATTTTCTCCGTTCAAACTCTAAACTGTTCTGCTCTTTCTGCTAATGTGCGCTATATCTTTTGGTGTTTATTACTCTTATACTTTTTAAAATATTACACTTTTTTCCTTTAATTTGTCCCATTGAAATGAATGGGAAACTTCCACAATTCTGCTAAAACTTGCTTGTCTTTGAAACTTAACTACTTTGTCATACTTTCACCTAGAAACTCCATTCAAACTTTAAAATGTTCTCAGATTATTGGGCTATTCCTGTCTGATTCAGCTTTTTCAGATCTTCTACCGTTTTAATCTTATCTCTCTTTAAGTTTTCAGTTGCAAAATTGTGATTTTTCAGAAAATACATGCGTTGCTATGGTTGCTATGCAATTAAGTCAGAGTGAGTGCTGGTCCGTTCTGAATTTTCTCTTCATGTCTAAACAACTTCTTGCTACTCACTCAATTTCCACTCAATCCCCACAAATTATACATCAAAACGTAGGTATTTTTGCTGGCTTTCAGACAATGTCACTATCTTTATTGTGAGGTTTACCGTTTTTTCGCAATTTGCCTCGGAGTGACACAAGGTCTGACAAGTCCCCATTCAAAGTCTATGGGGAGGTTTTGAAATTCAGAGCTGAAATTCTGTAACGGGAGGCATTTTCAAATTGCCATATCTCTTTAACAAAGCAAAGTTAGGACATGAGGCTTGTGCCAATATATCTTCAGACACTGCTGACACTCACAGTGCAAGCAGTTTTTACAATTATCTTACCGTTGAGCAATGAATTACGTTTGTTTGAGGGGTGGAAATCTGTCCTTCTCTCAGTCTTCAAACTCTGGAAATGAAGCCGTTTCTTCTCTCGTCATATCTCCGCGACGGAGTTAGAACGAGCTATGAAAATCGCAGTCAAAATACACCAAAGTCCGCTGATTCACCCAGTACAAGAATTATGCTGCTAGCCCTCCTAGTTTTTGAGTTACACGACGTTTTGTAACTCCAAAAAACGGCGTTTTTCGCCTCTCACCGCGATCTATTTTCTGACTGCCCAAGTATCTGTCTTTCAGACCGCCGCCCCCTTTCCAGGTGGCGCAATCAGTAATGACACGGCTCTGCAGCTCAAAGGTCGTGGGTTCAATCCCACCTTGGTCCACGTTTTTTTTTCACTACAAATTTATACACTATCACAGACCTGTAATTTATACTGCTAATTTATTACAATTCTGCAAAGTTTTATGATTTTAGCAGCTTTTCTAATATGGACCTCAGATTCTTGTTAACGCTCCATGGCAGAAACAAGTACACAGCCTGATGAAGCAGACTGAGGCAGTACCTCTGATTGGTGAATTTGAGTAGAACCAGGTTGTTCTTTCATTTCATTTCTTTATTTATTTCACACATGGTTCAACAGTGTTTCTTTTTCTACATACAGAACCTTCTGCCTCTTTTCAGCAGAAATTCTGCTCATTCACCTCATCTCTTGTGTTGGAGTGCCCTCTTGTGGCGCCTTTTGGGTAGTGCCTTAGTAAACGTGAACGCTGCAAAGAAGTGGTATCAGACTGGTTTGTAGTGGAGGAATTTGTTGCCAGTTTCTTTCATCTTTAATCCGTATTCAAGTTGTAATGTGGTAACTTTTGTGGCACAAATACCACAATATGGCAGAAATACTATGTTTTGGCACAAATACTTTGATTTGGTATACTTTAGCTTCTTCACCCCTTTTCAGCAAAATTTTCATTTTTTTCACCCCTTTTCAGCACAAATCCCAGCTCTTTCAGGTGTTTTCAACAGAAATCTCTTTTATTTCTGATTGCTGATGTCTTTGTTTTTCAGCTGCCCGCCCTCTTTCCAGGTGGCGCAATCAGTAATGACACGGCTCTGCAGCTCAAAGGTCGTGGGTTCAATCCCACCTTGGTCAACATTTTTTTTTTCACTACAAATTTATACACTTTCACAGACCTCTAATTTATATTGCTAATTTTTTTCACTACAAATGAGTAGTGCAAAAACATACTATGTCTGCAACATCACAGTATATCTGTTATGTTATAGTATTACTACTAAATCACAGTATTTCTGCCAATTCAAGGAGGCTGACTGTTACTAAGTGCATCAGTGTACATAGGTCATCTCTTGTGTTGGAGTGCCCTCTTGTGGCGCCTTTTGGGTAGTGCCTTAGTAAACGTGAACACTCCAAAGAAGTGGTATCAGACTGGTTTGTAGTGGAGGAATTTGGTGCCAGTTTCTTTCATCTTTAATCCGTATTCATGTTGTAATGTAGTAGTACCACAATATGGCAGAAACACTATGTTTTGGCACAAATACGTAAAAACGGCTGCACCTGTTTTGGCGGGAAAAAGTACACAGCCTCTCTGATTGGTGGATTCAAATTCAGCAGCTCCCAGGCTGCTTGAGTGAGCTAGAAACTTAATTCTCTCTCCCTGTGTGTGTGTGTGTGTGTGTGTGTGTGTGTGTGTGTGTGACAGAGAGAGAGAGAGAGAGAGAGAGAGAGAGAGAGAGAGAGAGAGAGAGAAAGCCTTTTTATGGGATGATCTCATTGTAAGATTCAAATTCAATATATTTAGACTGGTTGACTGAATTTGATCCTGTGTGTCTCTCTGTACATGTGTGTTTCCATAGGTGTCCATATTTGTGATTGTGTGAGTGTTATACTTTTTTTTGCTGAGTTTTTTTTTTCATTTAACAAGTACATTTGAAGGATCCTTAGCATGATCAGCATTTTTTCAGCTGTCCATTTTGCTTTTCCAATTTTTCTGTTTAAGTTATTACTATTGTGCTGAATCATACTATTTCTGCTATTTTACAAGATTTGTGCTAAATATAGTATTTCTGCCAAATATAGTATTTTGATTAATTATAGTTTTTCTACCAAATCATAGTATAGTATTTCTGCTTTTTATAGGATTTGTGCTTAATATAGTATTTTTGCTTTTTATAGGATTTGTGCTTAATACAGTATTTCTGCTAAATGTAGTATTTATGCTTAATCATACTATTACTATATATTTCTGCCAGGTCCCCAGGCAGCCAATTCTCTGAGGACTGAGACATTCAAATTTACATATCAGGGCCTGCACGGCTTCCCAGCCAGCCAATCATATCTGAGGTCTGCCCTTTCTTCTCTCGTCATATCTCTGCGTCGGATGTACAAAGAGCAATGAAAATCGCAGTCAAAGTACACCAAAGTCCGCTGATTCACTCAGTACAAGAATTATGCTTCTAGTCCACCTAGCTTTTGAGTTACATGACGTTTTGTAACTCCAAAAAATGGCATTCTTCGCCTCTCACCGCGATCTAATTCTGACTGCTCATCACCCTGTTTCCCAAGAACTCACTCTCTTTCCCAGTGGCGCAGCTGGTAATGACACGGGTCTGCAACCCAAAGGTTGTGGGTTCAAGTCCACCTTGGTTAACATCTTTTTTGCCCTACAAATTAATACACTATCACAGACCACTAATTCATATTCATCATTTATTACAATTCTGAAAACTTTTTACCAGCTTTTCTAATATGGACCTCAGTTTCTTCTTAACACTCCATGGCACAAATACTCTTCCCTTTAGGCTCTGTGTATGTGTGTGTGTATCAATATTTCTCCCATTTTAAAGTATTACTCCTCCATAATTGTATTTCTCTTAAATCAAAGTACTTTTACTACATCTTAGTACTTCTGCTCAATCATAGTATTTCTGCTAAATCATAGTATTTTGCCAAATTATGGTTTTTGTGCCAAATCATAACATTTGTGTTATGTTATAGTATTACTACTAAGTGGAGGAATTTATGTCATGTTACAGTATATGTGCTGATTACAGTATTTCTGCTAAATCATAGTATTTCTACTATATTATATTTTTCTTTCTAAATATAGCATTTCTGCTATATAATTGTATTTCTGCTATGTTAAAATATTTGTGCTAAACCAGTGTATTTGTGCTGAAACATAGTATTTCTGCCAAATGTAGTATTTCTGTCAAATTACAGCATTTTTGCTATGTTGTACTGTTTCTCTAAATCATAGTATTTCTGTAATGTTTAAGAATGTTTGGCTAAATATATTCTTTCTGTTATCTTATACTATTTCTCCTAAATTCTTGTATTTTTGAGAAGTTATCGTGTTTCTGGTAAGTTACAATGTTTCTGCTAAGTTCTGCTATGCTATTGTATTTCTGCCAAGTATTATGTTTCCTCTAAGATATTGCAGTTCTGCTAAGTTACTACATTTTAGCAACGTTCCTTTGCTTCTGCAAAGTTTTTACAATTTCTGCAACTTTTCAGCTTTTTCAGCTAGTTTCAGCTGACAGCTTCAGCGTTCCAGCATCCACACTGCATTTTCGCAGGAAATGCAAATTTTTCTAGTTATTGTGTGGATGCTTTAAGCATCCACACTATTGAGTTCCTCTTGGGACTTCCGTACACTTTTCGCCGTGGATCTACTTCCACAATTTTCAGCCGATTTTCACCGTTCAAATTTTAAACTATTCTGCTATTTCTGCTAATGATGGCTATGTCTTTTGGTATTTATACTATTATACTTTTTAAAATATTAAGCTTAATTTGTCCCATTGAAATGAATGGGAAACTTCTGCAATTCTGCTAAAATTTGCTTGTTTTTGAAACTTAACTACTTTTTCCTACTTTCACGTAGAACAACCATTCAAATTTTAAAATGTTCACAAATTATTGGGCTATTCAGGAATAAATCAGCTTTTTCAAATCTTTTACCATTTTACTTTTATGCCTCTTAAAGTTTTCAGTTGCAAAATTGTGATTTTTCACAAAATACATGCGTTGTTATGGTTGCTATGCACTTGGCTTCCAGTGTGCCACTGAAGGTTTTGCAGTCTTCTCTTCATGTCCGAACAACTTCTTGCTACTTGCTCAATTTTCACTCAACTTCCACAAATTATACATCAAAACGTAGGTATTTTTGCTGGCTTTCCGAAAATGTCACTATCATTGTTGTGGGATTTATAGAATTTTGGCAATCTCCTCAGACCAACACAAAGTCTGAAAACTCTCCATAGAAAGTCAATGGAGAGTTTGTTCAAAATCACCGCTGGATTTCTGTAATGAGAGGCATTTTCGAATCGCCATATCTCCTTAACGAAGCAAAGTTAAGACATAAGGCTTGTCCCAGTATATCTTCAGACACTCCTGACGCTCACAATTCAAGAATTTCTTTCTCACCTATTACCGTTCTGAAATGAGTTACACTTGTTTGAGGGTAGGAAATTCATCCTTCGCTCAGATTTCTTCAGATTTCAAACTCTGGAAATGAACCACTTTTTTCTCTCGTCATATCTTTTTGATAGATTTCCACAAAGACCTGAAAATTTCCATGACTGTTCACCAAAGCCTGCTGTCTCTTACGGTGAAAGAATTATATCAATACTCCAAATAGATTTAGAGTTAGAAAGCGTTGTTTGAGGGCAGGTCAAGGCAGTTTTTGCTTCGCCTCTACTCAGTTATGGTGCATTAGAAGTCAAATATCTTTAATAATTCATATTTTAATGATAAATTGTTAACACCTGAAGATTCCCCCATCGCTTCTGAACAAAACGGTGTAAGAATGACTGTTCTAGCCCCTACAGTTAGGAAATTATGGTCATTTGTTTGAGGGGAGTCGTCATTATGAGAAATAGACTGCAAAAATCCTGTGTCTCTCTGTGCTGCGTGCACCTGTTTTGGCGGGAAAAAGTGCACAGGCTCTGTGATTGGTGGATTCAAATTCAGCAGCTCCCAGACTGCTTGACTGAGCTAGAAACTTACTTCTCTCTCCCTGTGTGTGTGTGTGTGTGTGTGTGTGTGTGTGTGTGTGTGTGTGTGTGTGTGTGTGTGTGTGTGTGTGACAGAGAGAGAGAGAGAGAGAGAGAGAGAGAAAGCCTTTTTATGGGATGATCTCATTGTAAGATTACAATTCAATATATTTAGACTGGTTGACTGAATTGGATCTTGTGTGTGTGTGTGTGTGTGTGTGTGTGTGTGTGTGTGACAGAGAGAGAGAGAGAGAGAGAGAAAGCCTTTTTATGGGATCATCTCATTGTAAGATTTAAATTCAATATATTTAGACTGGTTGACTGAATTGGATCTTGTGTGTGTGTGTGTGTGTGTGTGTGTGTGTGTGTGTGTGTGTGTGTGACAGAGAGAGAGAGAGAGAGTTTTTATGGCATAATCTCATTGCAAGATTCAAATTCAATATATTTAGACTGGTTGACTGAATTGGATCTTGTGTGTGTGTGTGTGTGTGTGTGTGTGTGTGTGTGTGTGTGACAGAGAGAGAGAGAGAGAGAGAGAGTTTTTATGGCATAATCTCATTGTAAGATTCAAATTCAATATATTTAGACTGGTTGACTGAATTGGATCTTGTGTGTGTGTGTGTGTGTGTGTGTGTGACAGAGAGAGAGAGAGAGAGAGAGAGAGAGAGTTTTTATGGCATAATCTCATTGTAAGATTCAAATTCAATATATTTAGACTGGTTGACTGAATTGGATCTTGTGTGTGTGTGTGTGTGTGTGTGTGTGTGTGTGTGTGTGTGTGTGTGTGACAAAGAGAGAGAGAGAGAGAGAGAGAGAGAGAGAGAGAGAGCCTTTTTATGGGATGATCTCATTGTAAGATTCAAATTCAATATATTTAGACTGGTTGTCTGAATTTGATCCTGTGTGTGTCTGTCTGTGCATGTGTGTTACCATATGTGTACATATTTGTGGTTGTGTGACTGTTATACTTTTTTTTGCTGTTTTTTTTTTCATTTAACAATTACATTTGAGGGACCCTTAGCATGTTCAGGATTTTTTCAGCTGTCCATTTTGCTTTTCCAATTTTTCTATTTAGGTTATTACTATTGTGCTAAGTCATAGCATTTCTGCTGCTTTCCAGTATTTGTGCTAAATACAGCATTTCTGCTAAATCATACTATTTCTTCTATTTCATCAGATTTGTGCTAAATATAGTGTTTCTGCTACAACATAGTATTTCTGCCAAATATAGTATTTTTGATTAATTATAGTTTTTCTACCAAATCATAGTACAGTTTTACTGCTTTTTATATGGCTTCTAAGACAACCAATCATGTCCGAGGGCTTGCACATTCAAATTTGCATATTGTTGCCTTCATGGCTTCCCAGCCAGCCAATCATATCTGAGGCCTTGCACATTCAAATTTGCATATTGGGGCAATCATGGCTTCTAAGACAACCAATCATCTATGTCATATATCTATGATATTTCATATTTTATTTTAAATGGTCAACATTTCAAGATTCTCCCATGTCTTCTGAACACAATGGTCTAAGAATGACCGTTGTAGCCCCTACGGTTAGGAATTTATGGCTGTTTGTTTGAGGGGAGTCCTCACCATGAGAAATAGACTGCAAAAATCCTGTCTCTCTCTGTGCTGTAAAAGCCTGCACTTGGTGCACCAGTTTTGGCAGGAAAAAGCACACAGCCCCTCTGATTGGTGGATTCAAATTGAGAATCTCACAGCTGTTTGACTGACCTAGAAACATGCTGTTAACAGCCCCTGTTCACTTGCTGATGCTATGTGTGTGTGTGTGCGCGCATGTGTGTGTGAGCCTGATTGTGTGTTTGAGTGTGTGTGTGTGTGTGTGTGCGTGTGTTTGTGTGTGTGTGTGTGCGAGAGAGAGAGAGAGAGAGAAAGACACACACAAAGCCCTTTTTAGGGCAGCATCTCATTGTTGGATAAAAATATATATATTCAGACTGGTTGACTGGCATAGACCCTGTGTGTGTGTCTCTCTCTGTACATTTGTGTATCCATATTTGATTTTGTGTGTATTTGTTGATTTGTGTATCCATATTCAATTTTGTGTGTATCTGTTGGCTGTTCTTATTGTATTTCTAAATGTATTTTATTTTATTTTTTCACAGGTGAACAAAATTAGTTTTGAGCAAACTTAACCATGTTCCTTTTATTCAGCTGTCATTTTACCTTTCCAATATTTTCACTTAAGTTATTACTATTCTGCTCATCATAGTATCTGTTCTAAATCATTGTTATTGAGCTATATTGTAGGATTTCTGCTAAATCATAGTATTTCTACTATATTATATTTTTCTTTCTAAATATATCATTTCTGCTATAGAGTAGTATTTCTGTAATGTTTAAGAATGTTTGGCTAAATATATTCTTTCTGTTATCTTATACTATTTCTCCTAAATTCTTGTATTTTTGAGAAGTTATCGTGTTTCTGGTAAGTTACAATATTTCTGCTAAGTTCTGCTATGCTATTGTATTTCTGCCAAGTATTATGTGTCCTCTAAGATATTGCAGTTCTGCTAAGTTACTACATTTTAGCAACGTTCCTTTGCTTCTGCAAAGTTTTTACAATTTCTGCAACTTTTCAGCTTTTCAGCTAGTTTCAGCAGACAGCTTCAGCGTTCCAGCATCCA
>NW_020327479.1:7500-23537 GCF_001858045.2 Oreochromis niloticus | reverse complement strand
TTCAGAAGAAATTTTATGTGTGCCTATGCCGCTGCTAATCACTGTAGTTTGCCATTCATACGGCTACAGAGAGCAAAACTCAGAAGAGCAGCCATTCTCCACCATGAACTATGTAAAAACAACACCGCTCACGCTTCACAGATGACAGCTTACAGTTTTGTGTAAAGATGAAGTTACTTGTACAGCGCCGATTTGCAGACGCTGTGCACACAGTTCATGAGCAGAAGTCCCATTGTACCACGGCAGACCGACAATGTTTGCATGAACACACTTTGAAGCATTACATTATAGACCACTTTTCACACATGCATTCACTTTTTGTTTTTTGTTATTTTTACACAGTGTTCTGAATTATGAACAATGGTCTACAGCCAATCCTGTGTATTATTATACAAACTTTGGTTGTGAGATTCAGATAACTATTTAATAAAAGCTAAATATTTTATATGAGAGTAAGAAGAAAAGTATATCTTTGTGTCCACCTTTCTCTGTTAATCCCCTAGCTCCCCCCCCCTAAAAGCTTTGCTAGATCCGCCCCTGCACAGTTACCAGCTGTCAGCTACACAAAAAGGAGCTTGGTCTTTGTCTCTCAGAAACAACTCATAACTTCCTTCAACCATTCATGTCACCTAAAGTGTAAACCTGTTTCTCCATCACCAGTTCAGCTTGATGATTCAGTAAGGACATCTCCTGATTTCATCTTCATGCTCCAGCAAACATCAGCTGATACTAGAAATTAAAATCAAAAGAATTCTAACAACAGCTGATCAAGCTTAACGTGCTGCTGTTGTTTAGCCGATAAATAAGAGCGAACAGCCGATCATTGATCAGTTTCATGATTGACGTTTCAACACGCGAGAGAATGACAGGGGAGGCTTCGTAACGACAGAATAAATCATAATGTTTTCTCTGAATGTGGGACGATTCCGTTTGTACGGCACGGCAACTCTATGAACTAACCCTAATGAATAAAATAAAGTCCAACGTCAGTAACTTAGTGCGCACACAGCTGTATATAAACTCCAGTGGCATTACGATTGTAAAAGGTCAACGAAAATAAATTACACCTAAACTCGGTTTATATCTGACCCAAATAGAGTGCAGTTCATAACTTCTTACCTGAAATTCAGTTCACCTCACGCTCCTGCCTTCGGTTTCCAGCATCATCGGCCCATATAAACGAAAAATAAGTCCAGCTAAAACACATACTGTCGGCGAGCGACCGGGTGCTGACACGAGTTTCACCCGCCTCAATATAAGCCAAGCCTGGTGCTTTTTCATGAAGGTCGCTAGCGGCGCGAGCTAACTATGCTAGCGGCGCTAGCTAGCTAGCCGGCTATCAGCAACACATAAGAGAACTGCTGCTAAATAAACTACACCTAAACTCGGTTTATATCTGACCCAAATAGAGTGCAGGTCATAACTTCTTACCTGAAATTCAGTTCACCTCACGCTCCTGCCTTCGCTTTCCCTGATCCACGATTGACCTCCGCGTTAGCAAACACCGGTCGATCGGCGGTCGCGGCATGTCCTTTCTGTCATACACCGGTGGATAGCTGCCCACTGTTGTAGCTCCGCATTATAGCACCACCAAACAACTCAGTTATTTTTTCCACATCCAGCTGTAACTCCGATTCTGTGCGAGCATTTGCGAGAGACCGGGAAGGTGAAAGGAGAGAGAGAGTCCCCTCGCTGTCCATTTGCAGCCAAGTGCGGCAGCTAGCTAGGTAGCCGGCTAGCTGTCAGGCAGGACCAAGGTCGTCAGAGCATTGTCGCTAATATGGGATGTCTTGATAAAACAAGCAGATATTTGAAGTTTACACACCTACATTCTCGCCTGAAAATATCTTAAAAGTTTATTTTGTGACCTAGAAACACTAATAAAAGACATATAAAACGAAGTGGTGGCCGCCATTGTTTAACTCGGCAGAGGTGTGCTATGAATTGTGGGATATTGAGTTTTCCACCAAGCATTACCGTAACTTTTGAATGATTTGCGCAACCTTAAAAATTCCAATGGCTCCTGAAAGCAGCGACGCTGTGCGCACCGTTGAAATTGTCATCATTACGGTAATCCAAATAAGGGTAGACAGGCTGTACCACTCCCGGCATACCACTAGAGAGAGCCAACACACCACAAATGAAGTCTGTTTATTTGGCGCCAAAAGATGAATTGGCCTAAATTTGCACTAAAATATTAATATTTAAAAAACTATAAAAGTCATGAACACCAAAAGTCATGACATAATAGTCCAGCTCCAGCCGCACAAAATGATCTAACATATGTAACCCTAATGTCAAAACTGTTCGGCAGAGGAGCGCGGGAAAATTTTCACTAAAATATTAATATTTAAAAAACTATAAAATTCATAAAGACCAAAAGTCATAGCACACCATTCCAGATCGATTCGCTGCAAAATTTCAGGCGGAAACTGGAGAATAATAATAATAATAATAATAAATCCGACGAATAGTAATATGTGTGCCTCTTGGCATAGGCACACATAATAATAAATCCGACGAATAGTAATATGTGTGCCTCTTTCCATAGGCACACATAATAACTAGAAAAAATTTGCATTTCCTGCGAAAATGCAGTGTGGATGCTGTAATGCTGAAGCTGTCTGCTGAAACTAGCAGAAAAAGCTGAAAAGTTGCAGAATTTGTAAAAACTTTGCAGAAGCAAAGGAACTTTGCTAAAATGTAGTAACTTAGCAGAACTGCAATATCTTAGAGGAAACATAATACTTGGCAGAAATACAATAGCATAGCAGAACTTAGCAGAAATATTGTAACTTACCAGAAACACGATAACTTCTCAAAAATACAAGAATTTAGGAGAAATAGTATAAGATAACAGAAAGAATATATTTAGCCAAACATTCTTAAACATTACAGAAATACTATGATTTAGAAAAACAGTACAACATAGCAGAAATGCTGCGATTTACCAGAGACACTGTAATTTACTATTAATATTGAAATTTTTAAAAAAATACTATGTTTTAGCACAATACTGTAATTTGACAGAAATACTATCATTTGGCAGAAATACTATGTTTCAGCAGAAATACTCTGGTTTAGCACAAATATTATAACATAGCGGTAATACAATTATATAGCAGAAATGCTATATTTAGAAAGAAAAATATAATATAGTAGAAATACTATGATTTAGCAGAAATTCTATGATTGAGCAGAAGTACTAAGATGTAGTAAAAGTACTTTGATTTAACAGAAATACAATTATAGAGGAGTAATACTTTAAAATGGGAGAAATATTGATACACACACACATACACAGAGTCTAAAGGGAACAGTATTTGTGCCATGGAGTGTTAACAAGAATCTGAAGTCCATATTAGAAAAGCTGCTAAAATCATAAAAGGTTGCAGAATTGTAATAAATGATGAATATGAATTAGTGGTCTGTGATAGTGTATTAATTTGTAGGGAAAAAACACATGTTGCCCAAGGTGGAATTGAACCCACGACCTTTGGGTTGCAGACCTGTGTCATTACCAACTGTGCCACTGGGAAAGAGAGCGAGCGCCTGGAAAACAGGGTGATGAGCAGTCAGAATTAGATTGCGGTGAGAGGCGAAAAACGCTGTTTTTTGGAGTTACGAAACGTCGTGTAACTCAAAAACTAGGTGGACTAGAAGCATAATTCTTGTACTGGGTGAATCAGCGTACTTTCGTGTACTTTGACTGTGATTTGCATTGCTCTTTGTACATCTGTCGCTGAGATATGACGAGAGAAGAAAGGGCAGACCTCAGATATGATTGGCTGGCTGGGAAGCCGTGCAGGCCCTGATATGTAAATTTTATATGTATCAGTCCTCACAGAGGATTAGCTGCCTGGGGACCTGGCAGAAATATATACAAATAGTATGATTAAGCATAAATACTACATTTAGTAGAAATACTATGTTTTAGCACAAATACTATAAAATGGCAGAAATACTATAATTAAGCAGAAATACTATATTTGGCAGAAACACTATATTTAGTACAAATCTTATGAAATAGCAGAAATAATATGATTTAGCAGAAATGCTGTATTTGGCACAAATCTCATAAAATAGCAGAAATAGTATGATTTAGCAGAAATGCTGTATTTAGCACAAATTCTGAAAAGCAGCAGAAATGCTATGACTTAGCACAACAGTAATAACTTATAGAAAAATTGGAAAAGCAAAATGGAAAGCTGGAAAAATCCTGAACATGCTAAGGGTCCCTCAAATGTAATTGTTAATTGAAAAAAAAAATCAGCAAAAAAAGTATAACAGTCACACAATCACAAATATGGGCACATATGGAAACACACATGCACAGAGAGACACACACAGGACCAAATTCAGTCAACCAGTCTAAATATATTGAATTTAAGTGATATAATAAGATGCTCCCATCAAAAGGCTCTCTCTCTCTCTCTCTCTCTCTCTCTCTCTCTCCTCTCACACCACACACACACACACACACACACACACACACACACACACACACAGAGCCTAAAGGGAACAGTATTTGTGCCATGGAGTGTTAACAAGAATCTGAGGTCCATATTACAAAAGCTGCTAAAATCATAAAAGGTTGCAGAATTGTAATAAATGATGAATATGAATTAGTGGTCTGTGATAGTGTATTAATTTGTAGGGAAAAAACACATGTTGCCCAAGGTGGAATTGAACCCACGACCTTTGGGTTGCAGACCTGTGTCATTACCAACAGCGCCACTGGGAACGAGAGCGAGTGCCTGGAAAACAGGGTGATGAGCAGTCAGAATCAGATTGCGGTGAGAGGCGAAAAACGCCGTTTGTTGCAGTTACAAAACGTCGTGTAACTCAAAAACTAGGTGGACTAGAAGCATAATTCTTGTACTGGGTGAATCAGCGTACTTTCGTGTACTTTGACTGTGATTTGCATTGCTCTTTGTACATCTGTCGCTGAGATATGACGAGAGAAGAAAGGGCAGACCCCAGATATGATTGGCTGGCTGGGAAGCCGTGCAGGCCCTGATATGTATTTGTATGTATCAGTCCTCACAGAGGATTAGCTGCCTGGGGACCTGGCAGAAATATATAGAAATAGTATGATTAAGCATAAATACTACATTTTTAGAAAAACTATATTAAGCACAAATCCTATAAAAGCAGAAATACTATATTAAGCAATATAAATATCCTCTAAAAATCCTATAAAAGGCAGTAAAACTGTACTATGATTTGGTAGAAAAACCCTAATTAATCAAAAATACTAAATTTGGCAGAAATAGCAGAAACACTATATTTAGCACAAATCTTATGAAATAGCAGAAAGAGTATGATTTAGCAGAAATGCTGTATTTAGCACAAATCTCATAAAATAGCAGACATAGTATGATTTAGCAGAAATGCTGTATTTAGCACAAATCTGAAAAGCAGCAGAAATGCTATGACTCAACACAATAGTAATAACTTAAATAGAAAAATTGGAAAAGCAAAATGGACAGCTGAAAAATCCTGAACATGCTAAGGGTCCCTCAAATGTAATTGTTAAATGAAAAAAATCAGCAAAAAAAAGTATAACAGTGACACAATCACAAATATGGACACATATGGAAACACACATGCACAGAGAGACACACACAGAATCAAATTCAGTCAACCAGTCTAAATATATTGAATTTAAATCATATAATAAGATGCTCCCATAAAAACTCTCTTCGCCCTCTTTCTCTCTCTCTCTGTCACACACACACACACACACACACACACACACACAGGGAGAGAAAATCAAGTTTCTAGGTCAGTCAACAGCCTGGGAGCTGCTAAATTTGAATCCACCAATCAGAGAGGCTGTGTACTTTTTCCCGCCAAAACAGGTGCAGCCGTTTTTACACACTCAGCACAGAGAGAGACAGGATTTCTGCAGTGTATTTCTCATAGTGAGGATTCCTCTCAAACAAATGGCCATAATTTCCTAACCGTAGGGCTAGAACGGTCATTCTTACACCGTTTTGTTCAGAAGAGATGGGGGAATCTTCAAGTGTTGACAATTTATCATTAAAATATGAATTATTAAAGATATTTGACTTGTAATGCACCATAACTGAGTAGAGGCGAAGCAAAACTGCCTTGACTGCCCTCAAACAACGCTTTCTAACTCTAAATCTATTTGGAGTATCGATATCATTCTTTCACCGTAAGAGACAGCAGGCTTTGGTGAACAGTCATGGAAATTTTCAGGTCTCTGTGGAAATCTATCAAAAAGATATGACGAGAGAAAAAAGTGGTTCATTTCCAGAGTTTGAAAGCTGAAGAAATCTGAGCGAGGGACAAATTTCCTACCCTCAAACAAACTAATTCATGGCCAAATGGTAATAGGTGAGAAAAAAATCTGAATTGTGAGCGTCAGGAGTGTCTGAAGATATATTGGCACAAGCCTCATGTCTTAACTTCGCTTCGTTAGGAGATATGACGATTCGAATATGCCTCTCATTACAGAATCAGCGGTGATTTTGAACAACTCTCCATTGACTTTCTATGGAGAGTTTCAGACTTTGTGTTGTCTGAGGAGATTTGCCAAAATTCTATAAATCCCACAACAATGATAGTAACATTTTCTGAAAGCCAGCAAAATACCTACGTTTTGATGTATAATTGTGGAGTGGAGTGAAGATTGAGCAAGTAGCAAGAAGTTGTTCGACATGAAGAGAAAACTGCAAAACTTCAGTGGCACACTGAAAGCCAAGTGCATAGCAACCATAACAACGCATGTATTTTGTGAAAAATCACAAAAATGAAACTCAAACTTAAAGAGGGATAAGATAAAACGGTAACAGATATGAAAAGCTGAATCATTCATGAATAGCCCAATAATTTGTGAACATTTTAAAATTTGAATGGTTGTTCTAGGCGAAAGTATGAGAAAGTAGTTAAGTTTCAAAATCAAGCAAGTTTTAGCAGAATTGTGGAAGTTTCCATTCATTTCAATGGGACAAAAAAAAGCATAAAAAGCTTAATATTTTAAAAAGTATAACAGTTAAAAATACCAAAAGTCATAGCGCACATTAGCAGAAATAGCAGAATAGTTTAAAATTTGAACGGTGAAAATCGGCTGAAAATTGTGGAAGTAGAAAAGTGCCAAAAAAAGTGCAAAAAGTGGCAACTAGAATAATAATAATAACTAGAAAAATTTGCATTTCCTGCGAAAATGCAGTGTGGATGCTGGAACGCTGAAGCTGTCTGCTGAAACTAGCTGAAAAAGCTGAAAAGTTGCAGAAATTGTAAAAACTTTGCAGAAGCAAAGGAACTTTGCTAAAATGTAGTGACTTAGCAGAACTGCAATATCTTAGAGGAAACATAATACTTGGCAGAAATACAATAGCATAGCAGAACTTAGCAGAAATATTGTAACTTACCAGAAACACGATAACTTCTCAAAAATACAAGAATTTAGGAGAAATAGTATAAGATAACAGAAAGAATATATTTAGCCAAACATTCTTAAACATTACAGAAATACTATGATTTAGAAAAACAGTACAACATTGCAGAAATGCTGCGATTTACCAGAGATAATGTAATTTACTATTAATATTGAAATTTAAAAAAAAATACTATGTTTTAGCACAAATATTGTAATTTGACAGAAATACTATCAATCTGCAGAAATACTATGTTTCAGCAGAAATACTCTGGTTTAGCACAAATATTATAACAAAGCAGTAATACAATTATATAGCAGAAATGCTATATTTAGAAAGAAAAATGTAATATAGCAGAAATACTATGATTTAGCAGAAATACTATAATCAGCACATATACTGTAACATGACAGAAATTCCTCCACTTAGTAGTAATACTGTAACATAAAACAAATGTTATGATTTGGCACAAAAACCATAATTTGGCAAAATACTATGATTTAGCAGAAATACTATGATTGAGCAGAAGTACTAAGATGTAGTAAAAGTACTTTGATTTAACAGAAATAGAATTATGGAGGAGTAATACTTTAAAATGGGAGAAATATTGATACACACACACATACACAGAGCCTAAAGGGAACAGTATTTGTGCCATGGAGTGTTAACAAGAATCTGAGGTCCATATTAGAAAAGCTGCTAAAATCATAAAAGTTTGCAGAATTGTAATAAATGATGAATATGAATTAGTGGTCTGTGATAGTGTATTAATTTGTAGGGAAAAAAAAACATGTTGCCCAAGGTGTAATTGAACCCACGACCTTTGGGTTGCAGACCTGTGTCATTACAAACTGCGCCACTGGGAAAGAGAGCGAACGCCTGGAAAACAGGGTGATGAGCAGTCAGAATCAGATTGCGGTGAGATGCGAAAAACGCTGTTTTTTGGAGTTACAAAACGTCGTGTAACTCAAAAACTAGGTGGACTAGAAGCATAATTCTTGTACTGGGTGAATCAGCGTACTTTCGTGTACTTTGACTGTGATTTGCATTGCTCTTTGTACATCTGTCGCTGAGATATGACGAGAGAAGAAAGGGCAGACCTCAGATATGATTGGCTGGCTGGGAAGCCGTGCAGGCCCTGATATGTAAATTTTATATGTATCAGTCCTCACAGAGGATTAGCCGCCTGGGGACCTGGCAGAAATATATACAAATAGTATGATTAAGCATAAATACTACATTTAGTAGAAACACTATGTTTTAGCACAAATACTATAAAATGGCAGAAATACTATAATTAAGCAGAAATACTATATTTGGCAGAAACACTATATTTAGTACAAATCTTATGAAATAGCAGAAATAGTATGATTTAGCAGAAATGCTGTATTTGGCACAAATCTCACAAAATAGCAGAAATAGTATGATTTAGCAGAAATGCTGTATTTAGCACAAATACTGAAAAGCAGCAGAAATGCTATGACTTAGCACAACAGTAATAACTTATAGAAAAATTGGAAAAGCAAAATGGACAGCTGGAAAAATCCTGAACATGCTAAGGGTCCCTCAAATCTAATTGTTAATTGAAAAAAAAAACCGGAAAAAAAAAGTATAACAGTCACACAATCAAAAATATGGGCACATATGGAAACACACATGCACAGAGAGACACACACAGGACCAAATTCAGTCAACCAGTCTAAATATATTGAATTTAAGAGATATAATAAGATGCTCCCATCAAAAGGCTCTCTCTCGCTCTCTCTCTCACACACAAACACACACACACACACACAGAGCGTAAAGGGAACAGTATTTGTGCCATGGAGTGTTAACAAGAATCTGAGGTCCATATTACAAAAGCTGCTAAAATCATAAAAGGTTGCAGAATTGTAATAAATGATCAATATGAATTAGTGGTTGTGATAGTGTATTAATTTGTAGGGAAAAAACACATGTTGCCAAGGTGTAATTGAATCCACGACCTTTGGGTTGCAGACCTGTGTCATTACCAACTGCGCCACTGGGAAAGAGAGCGACTGCCTGGAAAACAGGGTGATGAGCAGTCAGAATCAGATTGCGGTGAGAGGCGAAAAACGCCGTTTTTTGCAGTTACAAAACGTCGTGTAACTCAAAAACTAGGTGGACTAGAAGCATAATTCTTGTACTGGGTGAATCAGCGGACTTTGGTGTACTTTGACTGTGATTTGCATTGCTCTTTGTACATCTGTCGCTGAGATATGACGAGAGAAGAAAGGGCAGACCTCAGATATGATTGGCTGGCTGGGAAGCCGTGCAGGCCCTGATGTGTAAATTTTATATGTATCAGTCCTCACAGAGGATTAGCCGCCTGGGGACCTGGCAGAAATATATACAAATAGTATGATTAAGCATAAATACTACATTTTTTAGAAAAACTATATTAAGCACAAATCCTATAAAAAGCAGAAATACTATATTAAGCAATATAAATATCCCCTAAAAATCCTATAAAAAGCAGTAAAACTGTACTATGATTTGGTAGAAAAACCCTAATTAATCAAAAATACTATATTTGGCAGAAATAGCAGAAACACTATATTTAGCACAAATCTTATGAAATAGCAGACATAGTATGATTTTGCAGAAATGCTGTATTTAGCACAAATCTCATAAAATAGCAGACATAGTATGATTTTGCAGAAATGCTGTATTTAGCACAAATGCTGAAAAGCAGCAGAAATGCTATGACTCAACACAATAGTAATAACTTAAATAGAAAAATTGGAAAAGCAAAATGGAGAGCTGAAAAATCCTGAACATGCTAAGGGTCCTTCAAATGTAATTGTTAAATGAAAAAAATCAGCAAAAAAAAGTATAACAGTGACACAATCACAAATATGGACACATATGGAAACACACATGCACAGAGAGACACACACAGGATCAAATTCAGTCAACCAGTCTAAATATATTGAATTTAAATCATACAATAAGATGCTCCCATAAAAACTCTCTCTCGCCCTCTTTCTCTCTCTCTCTGTCACACACAGACACACACACACACACACACACACACACACACACACACACACACAGGGAGAGAAAATCAAGTATCTAGGTCAGTCAAGCAGCCTGGGAGCTGCTAAATTTGAATCCACCAATCAGAGAGGCTGTGTACTTTTTCCCGCCAAAACAGGTGCACCTGTTTTTACACACACGCAGCACAGACAAAGGATTTGTGCTGTCTATTTTTCATAGTCAGGATTCCCCTCAAACAAATGGCTATAATTTCCTAACCGTAGGGGCTAGAACAGTCATTCTTACACCGTTTTGTTCAGAAGAGATGGGGGAATCTTACAGTGTGGACAATTTATCATTAAAATCTGAATTATTGAAGATATTTGACTTCTAATGCACCATAACTGAGTAGAGGCAAAGCGAAAACTGCCTTGACTTGCCCTCAAACAACGCTTTCTAACTCTAAATCTATTTGGAGTATAGATATCATTCTTTCACCGTAAGTGACAGCAGGCTTTGGTGAACAGTCATGGAAATTTTCAGGTCTCTGTGGAAATCTATCAAAAAGATATGACGAGAGAAAAAGTGCCTCATTTCTAGAGTTTGAAATCTGAAGAAATCTGAGCGAGGAACAAATTTCCTACCCTCAAACAAACCCAATTCATGGCGAAATGGTAATAGATGAGAAAAAAATTCTTGAATTGTGAGCGTCAGGAGTGTCTGAAGATATATTGGCACAAGCCTCATGTCTTAACTTCGCTTCGTTCGGGAGATATGACGATTCGAAAATGCCTCTCATTACAGAAATCAAGCGGTGATTTTAAACGAACTCTCCATTGACTTTCTATGGGGATTTTTGGGACTTTGTGTTGCTCTGAGGAGATTTGCCAAAATTCTATAAATCCCACAACAATGATAGTGACATTTTCTGAAAGCCAGCAAAAATACCTACGTTTTGATGTATAATTTGTGTGGGTTGAGTGAAAATTGAGCGAGTAGCAAGAAGTTGTTCGGATATGAAGAGAAGATTGAAAAAGGAAGAGTGGCTCACTTAGAACCAACTGCATAGCAACCATAACAACGCATGTATTTTCTGAAAAATCAGAAAAATGACTCTCAGAACTTAAAGAGGGATAAGATGAAAATGGTAACAGATATGAAAAAGCTGAATCAGTCATGAATAGCCCAATAATTTGAGAACATTTTAAAGTTTGAATGGTTGTTCTAGGTGAAAGTAGGACAAAGTAGTTAAGTTTCAAAAACAAGCAAGTTTTAGCAGAATTGTGGAAGTTTTCCATTCATTTCAATGGGACAAAAAAAAGCATAAAAAGCTTAATATTTTAAAAAGTATAAGAGCAAAAAATACCAAAAGTCATAGCGATCATTAGCAGAAATAGCAGAATAGTTTAAAATTTGAACGGTGAAAATCGGCTGAAAATTGTGGAAGTAGAAAAGTGCCAAAAAAAGTGCAAAAAGTGGCAACTAGAATAATAATAAAAAAAAAAAAAAAATAATAACTAGAAAAATTTGCATTTCCTGCGAAAATGCAGTGTGGATGCTGTAATGCTGAAGCTGTCTGCTGAAACTAGCTGAAAAAGCTGAAAAGTTGCAGAAATTGTAAAAACTTTGCAGAAGCAAAGGAACTTTGCTAAAATGTAGTAACTTAGCAGAACTGCAATATCTTAGAGGAAACATAATACTTGGCAGAAATACAATAGCATAGCAGAACTTAGCAGAAATATTGTAACTTACCAGAAACACGATAACTTCTCAAAAATACAAGAATTTAGGAGAAATAGTATAAGATAACAGAAAGAATATATTTAGCCAAACATTCTTAAACATTACAGAAATACTATGATTTAGAAAAACAGTACAACATAGCAGAAATGCTGCGATTTACCAGAGACACTGTAATATACTATTAATATTGAAATTTTTTTTAAAAATACTATGTTTTAGCAAAAATACTGTAATTTGACAGAAATACTATCATTCGGCAGAAATACTATGTTTCAGCAGAAATACTCTGGTTTAGCACAAATATTATAACATAGCAGTAATACAATTATATAGCAGAAATGCTATATTTAGAAAGAAAAATATAATATAGTAGAAATCCTATGATTTAGCAGAAATACTGTAATCAGCACATATACTGTAACATGACAGAAATTCCTCCACTTAGTAGTAATACTGTAACATAAAACAAATGTTATGATTTGGCACAAAAACCATAATTTGGCAAAATACTATGATTTAGCAGAAATACTATGATTGAGCAGAAGTACTAAGATGTAGTAAAAGTACTTTGATTTAACAGAAATACAATTATGGAGGAGTAATACTTTAAAATGGGAGAAATATTGATACACACACACATACACAGAGCCTAAAGGGAACAGTATTTGTGCCATGGAGTGTTAACAAGAATCTGAGGTCCATATTAGAAAAGCTGCTAAAATCATAAAAGTTTGCAGAATTGTAATAAATGATGAATATCAATTACTGGTCTGTGATAGTGTATTAATTTGTAGGGAAAAAAACATGTTGCCCAAGGTGTATTGAACCCACGACCTTTGGTTGCAGACCTGTGTCATTACAACTGCGCCACTGGGAAAGAGAGCGAGCGCCTGGAAAACAGGGTGATGAGCAGTCAGAATTAGATTGCGGTGAGAGGCAAAAAAGACAGTTTTTTGGAGTTACAAAACGTCGTGTAACTCAAAAACTAGGTGGACTAGAAGCATAATTCTTGTACTGGGTGAATCAGCGTACTTTCGTGTACTTTGACTGTGATTTGCATTGCTCTTTGTACATCTGTCGCTGAGATATGACGAGAGAAGAAAGGGCAGACCTCAGATATGATTGGCTGGCTGGGAAGCCGTGCAGGCCCTGATATGTAAATTTATATGTATCAGTCCTCACAGAGGATTAGCTGCCTGGGGTCCTGGCAGAAATATATACAAATAGTATGATTAAGCATAAATACTACATTTAGTAGAAATACTATGTTTTAGCACAAATACTATAAAATGGCAGAAATACTATAATTAAGCAGAAATACTATATTTGGCAGAAACACTATATTTAGTACAAATCTTATGAAATAGCAGAAATAGTATGATTTAGCAGAAATGCTGTATTTAGCACAAATCTCATAAAATAGCAGACATAGTATGATTTTGCAGAAATGCTGTATTTAGCACAAATACTGAAAAGCAGCAGAAATGATATGACTCAACAATAGTAATAACTTAAATAGAAAAATTGGAAAAGCAAAATGGACAGCTGAAAGAATCCTGAACATGCTAAGGGTCCCTCAAATGTAATTGTTAAATGAAAAAAATCAGCAAAAAAAAGTATAACAGTGACACAATCACAAATATGGACACATATGGAAACACACATGCACAGAGAGACACACAGAGGATCAAATTCAGTCAACCAGTCTAAATATATTGAATTTAAATCATACAATAAGATGCTCCCATAAAAACTCTCTCTCGCCCTCTCTATCTCTCTCTCTCTGTCTCTCACACACACACACACACACACACACACACACACACACACACACACACACACAGGGAGAGAAAATCAAGTTTCTAGGTCAGTCAAGCAGCCTGGGAGCTGCTAAATTTGAATCCACCAATCAGAGAGGCTGTGTACTTTTTCCCGCCAAAACAGGTGCAGCCGTTTTTACACACACAGAGCACAGAGACAGGATTTATGCAGTGAATTTCTCATAGTGAGGATTCCTCTCAAACAAATGGCCATAATTTCCTAACCGTAGGGGCTAGAACAGTCATTCTTACACCGTTTTGTTCAGAAGAGATGGGGGAATCTTAAAGTGTTGACACTTTATCATTAAAATATGAATTATTGAAGATATTTGACTTCTAATGCACCATAACTGAGTAGAGGCAAGCAAAATCTGCCTTGACTTGCCCTCAAACAACGCTTTCTAACTCTAAATCTATTTGGAGTATCGATATCATTCTTTCACCGTAAGAGACAGCAGGCTTTGGTGAACAATCATGGAAATTTTCAGGTCTCTGTGGAAATCCATTAAAAAGATATGACAAGAGAAAAAAGTGGTTCATTTCCAGAGTTTGAAATCTGAAGAAATCTGAGCAAAGGACGAATTTCCTACCCTCAAACAAGTCTAACTCATTTCAGAACGGTAATAGGTGAGAAAGAAATTCTTGAATTGTGAGCATCAGGAGTGTCTGAAGATATACGGGACAAGCCTCATGTTTTAACTTCGCTTCGTTAAGGAGATATGACGATTCGAATATGCCTCTCATTAGAGAAATCAAGCGATGATTTTGAACAAGCTCTCCATTGACTTTCTATGGAGAGTTTTCTGACTTTGTGTTGGTCTGAGGTGATTTGCCAAAATTCTATAAATCTCACAACAATGATAGTAACATTTTCTGAAAGCCAGCAAAAATACCTACGTTTTGATGTATAATTTGTGTGGGTTAAGTGAAAATTGAGCGAGTAGCAAGAAGTTGTTCGGACATGAAGAGAAAATTGCCAAAGTACAGTGGCTCACTTAGAACCAACTGCATAGCAACCATAACAACGCATGTATTTTGTGAAAAATCACAAAGATGAAACTCAAAACTTAGAGAGGGATACGATGAAAACGGTAACAGATATGAAAAAGCTGAATCATTCATGAATAGCCCAATAATTTGTGAACATTTTAAAGTTTGAATGGTTGTTCTAGGCGAAAGTATGAGAAAGTAGTTAAGTTTCAAAAAAAGCAAGTTTTAGCAGAATTGCGGAAGTTTCCCATTCATTTCAATGGGACAAATTAAAGGAAAAAAACGTAATATTTTAAAAAGTATAAGAGTTAAAAATACCAAAAGTCATAGCAATCATTAGCAGAAATAGCAGAATAGTTTAAAATTTGAACGGTGAAAATCGGCTGAAAATTGTGGAAGTAGAAAAGTGCCAAAAACGTACGGAAGCAACTGAATAATAATAATAATAATAATAATAAAGTATAAAGAATAAAGAGAAACAGGAACTCAATAGTGTGGATGCCTCCAGCATCCACACAATAATAACTAGAAAAATTTGCATTTCCTGCGAAAATGCAGTGTGGATGCTGTAATGCTGAAGCTGTCTGCTGAAACTAGCAGAAAAAGCTGAAAAGTTGCAGAATTTGTAAAAGCTTTGCAGAAGCAAAGGAACTTTGCTAAAATGTAGTAACTTAGCAGAACTGTAATATCTTAGAGGAAACATAATACTTGGCAGAAATACAATAGCATAGCAGAACTTAGCAGAAATAATGTAACTTACCAGAAACACGATAACTTGTCAAAAATACAAGAATTTAGGAGAAATAGTATAAGATAACAGAAAGAATATATTTAGCCAAACATTCTTAAACTTAACAAAAATACTATGATTTAGCAGAAATACTATGATTGAGCAGAAGTACTAAGATGTAGTAAAAGTACTTTGATTTAACAGAAATACAATTATGGAGGAGTAATACTTTAAAATGGGAGAAATATTGATACACACACATACACAGAGCCTAAAGGGAACAGTATTTGTGCCATGGAGTGTTAACAAGAATTTGAGGTCCATATTAGAAAAGCTGCTAAAATC
>NW_020327479.1:0-2500 GCF_001858045.2 Oreochromis niloticus | reverse complement strand
GCAGTCTATTTTTCATAGTGAGGACTCCTCTCAAACAAATGGCTATAATTCCTAACCGTAGGTCTAGACGGTCATTCTTACACTGTTTTGTCAGAAGAGATGGGGGATTGTCAAGTGTTGTGTGTTTAAAGTAAAAATATAATTTGTAGATCATGACATGGATGAGTGGTGACTACAACCCATGAAAGCCAATATGGAAATTTGAATGTCTCAGCCTTCAATTGATGGGCTGGTTGGGAATCTGCATGACTGATATGTCAATTTGAAAATTACAGTATCACAGAGGATTGGATCCCTGAGAGCTGGCAGGAATACTAGAAATACTATGATTACCCAGAATACTGCGTTAGTAGAAATATTATGTTTTAGCACAATACTATAAATGGCTGAATAGTATGATTAGCAAAATCTGTATTTAGACAAATACTGAAAAGCAGAGAAATGCTATGACTTAGCAATAGTAATAACTGAATAGAAAAATTGGAAAAGCAAAATGGACAGCTGAAAATGCTGAACATTCTAAGGCTCCCTCAAATGTAATTGTTGAATGAAAAAAAATCAGCAAAAAAAAGTATAACAGTACACAATCAAAATATGACACATAGGAAACACAAGCACAGAGGACACAGGATCAATTCAGTCAACCAGTCTAAATATATTGAATTTAAATCATACAATAAGATGCTCCATAAAACGCTGTCTCGCCCTCTCTTTCTCTCTCTCTCTTGTCACACAACACACACACACACAACACACACACACACCACACACCTAGCAGCAGCAGCCAAATAGCCTGGGAGCTGCTGAATTGAATCCACCAATCAGAGAGGCTGTATACTTTTTCCCGCCAAAACAGGTGCACCTGTTTTTACACACATGCAGCACAGAGACAGGATTTGTGCTGTCTATTTTTCATAGTGAGGATTCCCCTCAAACAATGGCTATAATTCCTAACCGTAGGGCTAGAACAGTCATTCTTACACCGTTTTGTTCAGAAGAGATGGGGGATCTTAAAGTCTTGACAATTTATCATTACAATATAATATTGAATATTTGACTTCTAATGCACATAACTGATAGAGGCAAAGCGAAACTGCCTTGACTTGCCCTCAAACAATGCTTCTAACTCTAAATCTATTTGGAGTATCGATATCATTCTTTACCGTAAGAACAGCAGGCTTGGGTGAACAATCATGGAAATTTCAGGTCTGTGTGGAATCCATCAAGATATGACGAGAGAAAAAGTGCCTCATTCCAGAGTTTGAATCTGAAGAAATCTGAGCGAGGGATGAATTTCCTACCTCAAACAAACCAATTCATGGCAAATGGTAATAGGTGAGAAAAAATTCTTGAATTTGAGCTAGGAGTGTCTGAAGATTTTGGACAAGCCTATGTCTTAACTTGCTGCGTTGAGATATGACATTTGAAAATGCCTCTCATTAGAGAAATCCAGTGTGATTTTGAACAAGCTCTCATTATTCTATGCAGTTTTCAGACTTTGTTTGGTGTGAGGAGATTTGCCAAAATTCTATTATACAGAAATACTGTAATCAGCACATATACTGTAACATTTAGAAATTCCTCACTTAGTAGTAATACTATACATAACACAAATGTATATGAGTTGAGCGGTGGTACTCTGTGCAGTCAGCACAATCTGGAGCTGAACACTCTTAAAACTGTAGAGATGACAGTGACTTCAGGAGACATCCCTCAACTCTGCCACCCCTCATCATATCAGACAGCCCTGTGTCGACTGTGGAGATCTTCAAGTTGCTGGGTACCACCATCTCCCAGGACCTGAAGTGGGAGACAACATCACCTCCATCCTCAAAAAGACCCAGCAGAGGATGTACTTCCTGAGACAACTGGGGAAGTACAGTCTTCCACAGGAGCTGCTGATCCAGTTCTACACTGCAGTCATTGAGTCTGTCCTGTGCTCCTCCATCACAGTCTGGTATGTGCAGCCACTAAACAGGACAGGTGCAGACTGCAGCGGACTGTACAGGCAGCAGAAAGGATCATCGGCGGCCCCCTGCCCTCCATCCAGGATCTGTACCTCTCAAAACCAGGAAACGGGCAGGGAAAATCATCACAGACCCCTCACACCCTGGACACAGACTTTTGATCTGCTGCCCTCTGGCAGACGGTACAGAAGCCTGCAGACCAGGACACCCGACACAGGAACAGTTTCTTTCCCTCGCCATCTCCCTTCTAAACAGTTGAACTGTCACACTGCTCCCACTGCCAGACTGCAACTGCACCTTATGTACATTCTGTAGTATTCATTCCACCTCATTTCATTTCTGATTTTATGTATATACGTTTTAGATTAGTTATTTATAGTTGGTTTACACAGCTTTGTGTATGTATGTGTATGCATGTGTAATGTATATATAGATACGTGTGTGTGTGTGTGTGTGTGTGTGTGTGTGTGTGTGTGTGTTGAGATTTACATTGCTGTGCTCGACAGCCACCATCTACCGGAACGAAATTCCTT
>NW_020327478.1:0-15755 GCF_001858045.2 Oreochromis niloticus | reverse complement strand
TGGAAAAGCAAAATGACAGCTGAAAAATGTGAACATGATAAGGGTCTCTCAAATATACTTGTTCAATCAAAAACATTGGCAAAAAAAATATAACAGCCACACAATCACAAATATGGACACATATGGAAACACACATGCACAGAGAGACACACACACAAGATCCAATTCAGTCAACCAGTCTAAATATATTGAATTTGAATCTTACAATGAGATGATCCCATATAAAGGCTTTCTCTCTCTCTCTCTCTCGCTGTCACACACACACACACACACACACACACACACACACATTCACACACTCACAGAGGGACAGAGAAGAAACTTTCTAGGTCAGTCAAGCAGCCTGGGAGCTGCTAAATTTGAATCCACCAATCAGAGAGGCTGTGTATTTTTCCCGCCAAAACGGGTGCAGCCCTTTGTACACACACTCAGCACAGAGAGAGACAGGATTTCTGCAGTGTATTTCTCATAGTGAGGATTCCTCTCAAACAAATGACCATAATTTCCTAACCGTAGGGGCTAGAACGGTCATTCTTACACCGTTTTGTTCAGAAGAGATGGGGGAATCTTCAAGTGTTGACAATTTATCATTAAAATATGAATTATTAAAGATATTTGACTTGTAATGCACCATAACTGAGTAGAGGCGAAGCAAAAACTGCCTTGACCTGCCCTCAAACAACGCTTTCTAACTCTAAATCTATTTGGAGTATCGATATATTCTTTCACCGTAAGAGACAGCAGGCTTGGTGAACAGTCATGGAAATTTTCAGGTCTTTGTGGAAATCTATCAAAAGATATGACGAGAGAAAAAAGTGGTTCATTTCCAGAGTTTGAAAGCTGAAGAAATCTGAGCGAGGGACAAATTTCCTACCCTCAAACAAACGTAATTCATGGCCAAATGGTAATAGGTGAGAAAAAAAAAAATCGTACACTGTGAGCGTCAGAGTGTCTGAAGATATATTGGCACAAGCCTCATGTCTTAACGTCGCTTTGTTAGGGAGATATGACGATTCGAATATGCCTCTCATTACAGAAATCCAGCGGTGATTTTGAACAAACTCTCCATTGACTTTCTATGGAGAGTTTCCAGACTTTGTGTTGGTCTGAGGAGATTTGCCAAATTCTATAATCCCACAACAATGATAGTAACATTTTCTGAAAGCCAGCAAAAATACCTACGTTTTGATGTATAAATTGTGGAAGTGGAGTGAAAATTGAGCAAGTAGCAAGAAGTTGTTCGGACATGAAGAGAAGACTGCAAACCTACAGTGGCACACTGGAAGCCAAGTGCATAGCAACCATAACAACACATGTATTTCTGAAAAATCACAATTTTGCAACTCAAAACTTTAAGAGGGATAGATGAAAATGGTAACAGATATGAAAAGCTGAATCATTAATGAATAGCCCAATAATTTGTGAACATTTTAAAGTTTGAATGGTTGTTCTACGTGAAAGTAGGAAAAAGTAGTTAAGTTTCAAAACAAGCAAGTTTTAGCAGAATTGCGGAAGTTTCCCATTCATTTCAATGGGACAAATTAAAGGAAAAAAGCGTAATATTTTAAAAAGTATAATAGCAAAAAATACCAAAAGTCATTGCCGGAATAAGCAGAAATAGCAGAATAGTTTAAAATTTGAACGGTGAAAATCGGCTGAAAATTGTGGAAGTAGTTAAACAGCAAAAAACGTACGGAAGCAACTTGAAGAATAACTAGAAAAATTTGCATTTCCTGCGAAAATGCAGTGTGGATGCTTTAAAGCTGAAGCTTTCTGCTGAAACTAGCTGAAAAAGCTGAGAAGTTGCAGAAATTGTAAAAGCTTTGCAGAAGCAAAGGAACTTTGCTAAAATGTAGTAACTTAGCAGAATGCAATATCTTAGAGGAAACATAATACTTGGCAGAATACAATAGCATAGCAGAACTTAGCAGAAATATTGTAACTTACCAGAAACACGATAACTTGTCAAAATACAAGAATTTAGGAGAAATAGTATAAGATAACAGAAAGAATATATTTAGCCAAACATTCTTAAACATTACAGAAATACTATGATTTAGAAAAACAGTACAACATACCAGAAATGCTGTGATTTACCAGAGACACTGTAATATACTATGAATATTGTAATTTTATATAAATACTATGTTTTAGCAAAAATACTCCAGTTAGCACAAATATTATAATATAGCAGAAACACTATTCTATAGCAGAAATGCTATATTTAGAAAGAAAATATAATATAGTAGAATACTATGATTTAGCTGAAATCCTACAATATAGCTTAATAACATGATTTAGAACAGATAATATGATTGAGCAGAATAGTAATAACTTAAGTGAAAATATTGGAAAGGTAAAATGATAAGCTGAATAAAAGGAACATGGTTAAGTTCGCTCAAAACTAATTTTTGTTCACCTGTGAAAAAATAAAATAAAAATTCATTTAGAACAAAAAAAATAAGAAAGCCAACAGATACACAAATCAAATATGGATACACAAATCACCAAATACACAGAAAATCAAATATGGATACACAAATGTACAGTGAGAGACACACACAAACAGGGTCTATGCCAGTCAACCAGTCTGAATATATTATATTTTTATCGACCAATGAGATGCTGCCCTAAAAAGGTCTTGTGTGTGTCTTTCTTTCTCTCTCTCTGTCTCTCTCTCTCTCTCTCTCTCTCTCACACACACACACACACACACACACACACACACACACACACACACCGCAGCAGCAGCAGCAGCAAGTGAACAGGGGCTGTTAACAGCATGTTTCTAGGTCAGTCAAACAGCTGTGAGCTTCTCAATTTGAATCCACCAATCAGAGAGGTTGTGTGCTTTTTCCCGCCAAAACTGGTGCACCAAGTGCAGGCCTTTACACATGCAGCACAGAGAGAGACAGGATTTTTGCAGTCTATTTCTCATAGTGAGGATTCCCCTCAAACAAACAGCCATAAATTCCTAACCGTAGGGGCTAAAACGGTCATTCTTAGACCGTTGTGTTCAGACGACATGGGGGAATCTTGAAATGTTGACCATTTGAAATACAAATATGAAATATTAGAGATATATGACATAGATGATTGGTGGGCTTAGAAGCCATGAATGTCCCAATATGTAAATTTAAATGTGCCAGGACTCAGATATGATTGGCTGGCTGGGAAGCCATGAAGGCAACAATATGCAAATTTGAATGTGCCAGGACCCAGATATGATTGGCTGGCTGGGAAGCCATGAAGGTCCCAATATGCAAATTTGAATGTGCCAGGACTCAGATATGATTGGCTGGCTGGGAAGCCGTGCATGACTTGATATGTCAATTTGAAAATTACAGTCCTCACAGAGGATTGGCTTCCTGAGGAGCTGGCAGGAATACATAGAAATACTATGATTACCCAGAAATACTGCGTTTAGTAGAAATACTATGTTTTAGCACAATACTATAATTAAGCAGAAATATTATATTAAGTACAAATCCTATAAAAAAGCAGAAATAGTATGATTTAGCACAAATGCTGTATTTAGCACAAATCTTATAAAATAGCAGAAATAGTATGATTTAGCAGAAATGCTGTATTTAGCACAAATACTGAAAAGCAGCACAAATGCTATGACTTAGCACAATAGTAATAACTTAAATAGAAAAATTGGAAAAGCAAAATGGACAGCTGCAAAAAGTCCCACAAGCACAGAGAGACACACACAGGATCAAATTCAGTCAACCAGTCTAAATATATTGAATTTAAATCATACAATAAGATGCTCCCATAAAAACTCTCTCTCGCCCTGTCTCACGCACACACACACACACACACACACACACACACAGGGAGAGAAAATCAAGTTTCTAGGTCAGTCAAGCAGCCTGGGAGCTGCTAAATTTGAATCCACCAATCAGAGAGGCTGTGTACTTTTTCCCGCCAAAACTGGTGCACTAAGTTCAGGCCTTTACACATGCAGCACAGAGAGAGACAGGATTTTTGCAGTCTATTTCTCATAGTGAGAATTCCCCTCAAACAAACAGCCATAAATTTCTAACCGTAGGGGCTAAAACAGTCATTCTTAGACCATTTTATTCAGAAGACATAGGGGAATCTTGAAATGCTGACCATTTAAAATAAAAATATGAAATATTAGAGATATATGACATAGATGATTGGTGGGCTTAGAAGCCATGAATGTCCCAATATGCAAATTTAAATGTGCCAGGACTCAGATATGATTGGCTGGCTGGGAAGCCATGAAGGCAACAATATGCAAATTTAAATGTGCCAGGACTCAGATATGATTGGCTGGCTGGGAAGCCATGAAGGTCCCAATATGCAAATTTGAATGTGCCAGGACTCAGATATGATTGGCTGGCTGGGAAGCCGTGCATGACTTGATATGTCAATTTGAAATTGCAGTCCTCACAGAGGATTGGCTTCCTGAGGAGCTGGCAGGAATACATAGAAATACTATGATTACCCAGAAATACTGCGTTTAGTAGAAATACTATGTTTTAGCACAAATACTATAATTAAGCAGAAATATTATATTAAGTACAAATCCTATAAAATAGCAGAAATAGTATGATTTAGCACAAATGCTGTATTTAGCACAAATCTTATAAAATAGCAGAAATAGTATGATTTAGCAGAAATGCTGTATTTAGCACAAATACTGAAAAGCAGCACAAATGCTATGACTTAGCACAATAGTAATAACTTAAATAGAAAAATTGGAAAAGCAAAATGGACAGCTGCAAAAAGTCCCACAAGCACAGAGAGACACACACAGGATCAAATTCAGTCAACCAGTCTAAATATATTGAATTTAAATCATACAATAAGATGCTCCCATAAAAACTCTCTCTCGCCCTCTCTCTCTCTCTCTCTCTGTCTCACACACACACACACACACACACACACACACACACACACACACACACACACACACACACGGGAGAGAAAATCAAGTTTCTAGCTCAGTCAAGCAGCCTGGGAGCTGCTAAATTTGAATCCACCAATCAGAGAGGCTGTGTACTTTTTCCCGCCAAAACAGGTGCAGCCGTTTTTACACACACAGAGCACAGAGACAGGATTTCTGCAGTGAATTTCTCATAGTGAGGATTCCTCTCAAACAAATGGCCATAATTTCATAACCGTAGGGGCTAGAACAGTCATTCTTACACCGTTTTGTTCAGAAGAGATGGGGGAATCTTAAAATGTTGACAATTTATCATTAAAATATGAATTATTGACGATATTTGACTTCTAATGCACCATAACTGAGTAGAGGCAAGCAAAATCTGCCTTGACTAGTCCTCAAACAACGCTTTCTAACTCTAAATCTATTTGGAGTATCGATATCATTCTTTCACCGTAAGAGACAGCAGGCTTTGGTGAACAGTCATGGAAATTTTCAGGTCTCTGTGGAAATCTATCAAAAAGATATGACGAGAGAAAAAAGTGTCTCATTTCCAGAGTTTGAAATCTGAAGAAATCTGAGCGAGGGACGAATTTCCTACCCTCAAACAAACCCAATTCATGGCCAAATGGTAATAGATGAGAAAACAATTCTTGAATTGTGAGCATCAGGAGTGTCTGAAGATATACGGGGACAAGCCTCATGTTTTAACTTCGCTTCGTTAAGGAGATATGACGATTCGAATATGCCTCTCATTACAGAAATCAAGCGATGATTTTGAACAAACTCTCCATTGACTTTCTATGGAGAGTTTTCTGACTTTGTGTTGGTCTGAGGAGATTTGCCAAAATTCTATAAATCTCACAACAATGATAGTGACATTTTCTGAAAGCCAGCAAAAATACCTACGTTTTGATGTATAATTTGTGTGGGTTGAGTGAAAATTGAGCGAGTAGCAAGAAGTTGTTCGGACATGAAGAGAAAATTGCCAAAGGTACAGTGGCTCACTTAGAACCAACTGCATAGCAACCATAACAACGCATGTATTTTGTGAAAAATCACAAAGATGAAACTCAAAACTTAAAGAGGGATAAGATGAAAACGGTAACAGATATGAAAAAGCTGAATCATTCATGAATAGCCCAATAATTTGTGAACATTTTAAAATTTGAATGGTTGTTCTAGGCGAAAGTATGAGAAAGTAGTTAAGTTTCAAAAAAGAGTAAGTTTTAGCAGAATTGCGGAAGTTTCCCATTCATTTCAATGGGACAAATTAAAGGAAAAAAGCTTAATATTTTAAAAAGTATAAGAGCAGAAAATAGCAAAAGTCATTGCCGGAATTAGCAGAAATAGCAGAATAGTTTAAAATTTGAACGGTGAAAATCGGCTGAAAATTGTGGAAGTAGATCCACGGCGAAAAACGTACGGAAGCAACTTGAAGAATAATAATAAAGTATAAAGAATAAAGAGAAACAGGAACTCAATAGTGTGGATGCCTAAAGCATCCACACAACTAGAAAAATTTGCATTTCCTGCGAAAATGCAGTGTGGATGCTGTAATGCTGAAGCTGTCTGCTGAAACTAGCAGAAAAAGCTGAAAAGTTGCAGAATTTGTAAAAGCTTTGCAGAAGCAAAGGAACTTTGCTAAAATGTAGTAACTTAGCAGAACTGTAATATCTTAGAGGAAACATAATACTTGGCAGAAATACAATAGCATAGCAGAACTTAGCAGAAATAATGTAACTTACCAGAAACACGATAACTTGTCAAAAATACAAGAATTTAGGAGAAATAGTATAAGATAACAGAAAGAATATATTTAGCCAAACATTCTTAAACTTAACAAAAATACTATGATTTAGCAGAAATACTATGATTGAGCAGAAGTACTAAGATGTAGTAAAAGTACTTTGATTTAACAGAAATACAATTATGGAGGAGTAATACTTTAAAATGGGAGAAATATTGATACACACACATACACAGAGCCTAAAGGGAACAGTATTTGTGCCATGGAGTGTTAACAAGAATTTGAGGTCCATATTAGAAAAGCTGCTAAAATCATAAATGTTTGCAGAATTGGGAAAGAGAGCGAGCGCCTGGAAAACAGGGTGATGAGCAGTCAGAATTAGATTGCGGTGAGAGGCGAAAAACGCAGTTTTTTGGAGTTATAAAACGTCGTGTAACTCAAAAACTAGTTGGACTAGAAGCATAATTCTTGTACTGGGTGAATCAGCGGACTTTGGTGTACTTTGACTGTGATTTGCATTGCTCTTTGTACATCTGTCGCTGAGATATGACGAGAGAAGAAAGGGCAGACCTCAGATATGATTGGCTGGCTGGGAAGCCGTGCAGGCCCTGATTTGTAAATTTGAATGTTGCATCCCTAAGATAAGATTGGCTGGGTGAGAAGCCGTGCAGGCCCTGATATGTAAATTTGAATGCCTCAGTCCTCACAGAGGATTGGCTGCCTGGGGACCTGGCAGAAATATATAGAAATACTATGATTAAGCATAAATACTACATTTAGCAGAAATACTATATTAAGCACAAATCCTATAATAAGCAGAAATACTATATCAAGCAATATAAATATCCTATAAAAATCCTATAAAAAGCAAAAATACTGTACTATGATTTGGTAGAAAAACTATAATTAATCAGAAATACTAAATTTAGCAAAAATCTTATAAAACAGCAGAAATGCTATGATTTAGCACAATAGTAATAACTTAAACAGAAAAATTGGAAAAGCAAAATGGACAGCTGAAAAAATGCTGAACATGCTAAGGGTCCTTCAAATATACTTGTTAAATGAAAAAAAATCGATAAAAAAAATATATAACAGCCACACAATCACAAATATGGACACATATGGAAACACACATGCACAGAGACACACACACACACACTCACACACACACACACAGGATCCAATTCAGTCAACCAGTCTAAATATATTGAATTTGAATCTTACAATGAGATCATCCCATAAAGAGGCATTCTCTCTCTCTCTCTCTCTCTCTCTCTCTCTCTCCCTCTCTCTCTCTCTGTCACACACACACACACACACACACGCACACACAAGATCCAATTCAGTCAACCAGTCTAAATATATTGAATTTGAATCTTACAATGAGATCATCCCATAAAGAGGCTTTCTCTCTCTCAATCTCTCTCTCTCTCTCCCTCTCTCTCTCTGTCACACACACACACACACACACACACATACACACACACAAGATCCAATTCAGTCAACCAGTCTAAATATATTGAATTTAAATCTTACAATGAGATCATCACATAAAAAGGCTTTCTCTCTCTCTCTCTGTCACACACACACACACACACACACACACAAGATCCAATTCAGTCAACCAGTCTAAATATATTGAATTTGAATCTTACAATGACATCATCCCATGAAAAGGCTTTCTCTCGCTCTCTCTCTCTCTCTCTCTGTCACACACACACAGACACACACACACACAAGATCCAATTCAGTCAACCAGTCTAAATATATTGAATTTGAATCTTACAATGACATCATCCCATGAAAAGGCTTTCTCTCGCTCTCTCCCTCTCTCTCTCTGTCACACACACACACACACATACACACAAGATCCAATTCAGTCAACCAGTCTAAATATATTGAATTTAAATCTTACAATGAGATCATCCCATAAAAAGGCTTTCTCTCTCTCTCTCTGTCACACACACACACACACACACACACACACACACACACACACACACGATCCAATTCAGTCAACCAGTCTAAATATATTGAATTTGAATCTTACAATGACATCATCCCATGAAAAGGCTTTCTCTCGCTCTCTCTCTCTCTCTCTCTCCCTCTCTCTCTCTGTCACACACACACACACACACACACACACACACACACAAGATCCAATTCAGTCAGCCAGTCTAAATATATTGATTTTGAATCTTACAATGAGATCGTCCCATAAAAAGGCTTTCTCTCTCTCTCTCTCCCTCTCTCTCTCTCTCTCCCTCTCTCTCTCTGTCAAACACACACACACAAGATCCAATTCAGTCAACCAGTCTAAATATATTGAATTTAAATCTTACAATGAGATCATCCCATAACAAGCCTTTCTCTCTCTCTCTCTCTCTCTGTCACACACACACACACACACACACAAGATCCAATTCAGTCAACCAGTCTAAATATATTGAATTTAAATCTTACAATGAGATCATCCCATAACAAGCCTTTCTTTCTCTCTCTCTCTCTCTCTCTCTCTCTCTGTCACACACACACACACACACACACACACAAGATTCAATTCAGTCAAGAAGTCTAAATATATTGAATTTAAATCTTACAATGAGATCATCCCATAACAAGCCTCTCTCTCTCTCTCTCTCTCTCTCTCTCTCTCTCTCTGTCACACACACACACACACACACACACACACACACACACACAGGGAGAGAGAAGTAAGTTTCTAGCTCAGTCAAGCAGCCTGGGAGCTGCTGAATTTGAATCCACCAATCAGAGAGGCTGTATACTTTTTCCCGCCAAAACAGGTGCAGCCGTTTTTACACACACAGAGCACAGAGACAGGATTTCTGCAGTGAATTTCTCATAGTGAGGATTCCTCTCAAACAAATGGCCATAATTTCCTAACCGTAGGGGCTAGAACGGTCATTCTTACACCGTTTTGTTCAGAAGAGATCAGGGAATCTTAAAGTATTGACAATTTATCATTAAAATATGAATTATTAAAGATATTTGACTTCTAATGCACCATAACTGAGTAGAGCAAAACAAAAACTGCCTTGACTTGCCCTCAAACAACGCTTTCTAACTCTAAATCTATTTGGAGTATCAATATCATTTTTTCACCGTAAGAGACAGCAGGCTTTGGTGAACAATCTTGGAAATTTTCAGGTCTCTGTTGATATCCATTAAAAAGATATGACGAGAGAAAAAAGTGGATCATTTCCAGAGTTTGAAATCTGAAGAAATCTGAGCGAAGGACGAATTTCCTACCCTCAAACAAGTCTAACTCATTTCAGAATGGTAATAGGTGAGAAAGAAATTCTTGAATTGTGAGTGTCAGGAGTGTCTGAAGATATACTGGGACAAGCCTCATGTTTTAACTTCGCTTCGTTAAGGAGATATGACGATTCGAATATGCCTCTCATTACAGAAATCAAGCTGTGATTTTGAACAAGCTCTCCATTGACTTTCTATGGGGATTTTTGAGACTTTGTGTTGGTCTGAGGAGATTTGCCAAAATTCTATAAATCTCACAACAATGATGGTGACATTTTCTGAAAGCCAGCAAAAATACCTACGTTTTGATGTATAATTTGTGGAAGTTGAGTGAAAATTGAGCAAGTAGCAAGAAGTTGTTCGGACATGAAGAGAAGACTGCAAAACCTTCAGTGGCACACTGGAAGCCAAGTGCATAGCAACCATAACAACGCATGTATTTTCTGAAAAATCACAATTTTGCAACTCAAAACTTTAAGAGGCATAAAAATAAAACGGTAAAAGATTTGAAAACGCTGATTTATTCCTGAATAGCCCAATAATTTGAGAACATTTTAAAGTTTGAATGGTTGTTCTACGTGAAAGTAGGAAAAAGTAGTTAAGTTTCAAAAACAAGCAAGTTTTAGCAGAATTGCGGAAGTTTCCCATTCATTTCAATGGGACAAATTAAAGGAAAAAAGTGTAATATTTTAAAAAGTATAAGAGTGAAAAATACCAAAAGATATAGCGTACATTAGCAGAAATAGCAGAATAGTTTAAAATTTGAACGGTGAAAATCGGCTGAAAATTGTGAAAGTAGTTAAGTGCCAAAAAGTGTACGGAACGCAACTAGAACTAGAAAAATTTGCATTTCCTGCGAAAATGCAGTGTGGATGCTGTAAAGCTGAAGCTGTCAGCTGAAACTAGCTGAAAAAGCTGAAAAGTTGCAGAAATTGTAAAACCTTTGCAAAAAATTGTAATAACTTTGCAGAAGCATAAGAACTTAGCAAAAATGTAATTACATAGCAGAACTGCAATAACGTAAAGAAAACATAATACTTGGCAGAAATACAATAACATAGCAGAACTTAGCAGCAGAAATTAGAATAAATATTGTAACTTAGCAGAAACAAGATAACTTTTCAGAAATACAGGATTTTAGCAACCATGGTACAAGATTACATAGATGCTTTATTTAAACAAAAATACCTAAACATTGCACAAATACTGTGATTTAGGACAAATACTACAACATAGCAGAAATGCTGTAATTCAGCAAATATACTATGCTATGACACAAATAGAAAGAATATGCTCAAATACTATGATTTTGCTCAAATAATATGATTAAGCAATAATACTAAGATTTAGCAGAAATACTGTATTTAGCACAAATACCAAAAAGTAGCAGAAATACTATAATTTAGCATAATAGTAATAACTTGCACAATTACAAATATGGACATGGTAAATGGCCTGTATTTATATAGCGCTTTTATGGTCCCTAAGGACCCCAAAGCGCTTTACATATCCAGTCATTCACCCATTCACACACTGGTGATGGCAAGCTACGTTGTAGCCACAGCCACCCTGGGGCGCACTGACAGAGGCGAGGCTGCTGGACACTGGCGCACCGGCCCTCTGACCACCACCAGTAGGCACACAATAAGATACACCCATAAAAAGGCTCTCTCTCTCTCTCTCTCTCTCTCTCTCTGTCATACACACACACACACAGCAGAAATGCTATGACTTAGCACAATAGTAATAACTGAAATAGAAAAATTGGAAAAGCAAAATGAACAGCTGAAAAAATGCTGAACATTCTAAGGCTCCCTCAAATGTAATTGTTGAATGAAAAAAAATCAGCAAAAAAAAGTATAACAGTCACACAATCAAAAATATGGACACATATGGAAACACACAAGCACAGAGAGACACAGCATCAAATTCAGTCAACCAGTCTAAATATATTGAATTTAAATCATACAATAAGATGCTCCCATAAAAACGCTCTCTCGCCCTCTCTTTCTCTCTCTCTCTGTCACACACACACACACACACAAACACACACACTAGCAGCAGCAGCAGCCAAATAGCCTGGGAGCTGCTGAATTTGAATCCACCAATCAGAGAGGCTGTATACTTTTTCCCGCCAAAACAGGTGCACCTGTTTTTACACACACGCAGCACAGAGACAGGATTTGTGCTGTCTATTTTTCATAGTGAGGATTCCCCTCAAACAAATGGCTATAATTTCCTAACCGTAGGGGCTAGAACAGTCATTCTTACACCGTTTTGTTCAGAAGAGATGGGGGGATCTTAAAGTGTTGACAATTTATCATTAAAATCTGAATTATTGAAGATATTTGACTTCTAATGCACCATAACTGAGTAGAGGCAAAGCGAAAACTGCCTTGACTTGCCCTCAAACAATGCTTTCTAACTCTAAATCTATTTGGAGTATCGATATCATTCTTTCACCGTAAGAGACAGCAGGATTTGGTGAACAGTCATGGAAATTTTCAGGTCTCTGTGGAAATCCATCAAAAAGATATGACGAGAGAAAAAGTGGTTCATTTCCAGAGTTTGAAATCTGAAGAAATCTGAGCGAGAGATGAATTTCCTACCCTCAAACAAACCCAATTCATGGCCAAATGGTAATAGGTGAGAAAGAAATTCTTGAATTGTGAGCATCAGGAGTGTCTGAAGATATATTGGCACAAGCCTCATGTCTTAAATTTGCTGCGTTGAGATATGACGATTTGAAAATGCCTCTCATTAGAGAAATCCAGTGGAGATTTTGAACAAGCTCTCCATTGACTTTCTATGCAGTTTTCAGACTTGTGTTGGTGTGAGGAGATTTGCCAAAATTCTATTATACAGAAACTGTAATCAGCACATATACTGTAACATTTTAGAATTTCTCCACTTAGTAGTAATACTATAACATAACACAAATGTTATGATGAGTGAGCGGCTGGTACTCTGGTGCAGTCAGCACAATCTGGAGCTGAACACTCTTAAAACTGTAGCGATGACAGTGGACTTCAGGAGACATCCCTCAACTCTGCCCCCCCTCATCATATCAGACAGCCCTGTGTCGACTGTGGAGATCTTCAAGTTGCTGGTACCACCATCTCCAGGACCTGAAGTGGGAGACCAACATCAACTCCATCCTCAAAAAGACCCAGCAGAGGATGTACTTCCTGAGACAACTGGGAAGTACAGTCTTCCACAGGAGCTGCTGATCCAGTTCTACACTGCAGTCATTGAGTCTGTCCTGTGCTCCTCCATCACAGTCTGGTATGGTGCAGCCACTAAACAGGACAGGTGCAGACTGCAGCGGACTGTACGGGCAGCAGAAAGGATCATCGGCGCCCCCCTGCCCTCCATCCAGGATCTGTACCTCTCAGGAAACGGGCAGGGAAAATCATCACAGACCCCTCACACCCTGGACACAGACTTTTTGATCTGCTGCCCTCTGGCAGACGGTACAGAAGCCTGCAGACCAGGACCACCCGACACAGGAACAGTTTCTTTCCCCTCACCATCTCCCTTCTAAACAGTTGAACTGTCACACTGCTCCCACTGCCAGACTGCAACTGCACCTTATGTACATTCGTAGTATTCATTCCACCTCATTTCATTTCTGTATTTTATGTATATACGTTTAGATTAGTTATTTATAGTTGGTTTACAGCTTTGTGTATGTATGTGTATGCATGTGTAATGTATATATAGATACGTGTGTGTGTGTGTGTGTGTGTGTGTGAGATTTACATTGCTGTGCTCGAGAGCCACCATCTACCGGAACCAAATTCCTTGTATTTGTCTGCACATATACTTGGCCAATAAACACGATTCTGATGATTGGCAACAAAAACCATGATTTAGCAGAAATACTATGATGAGCAGAAGTACTAAGATGTAGTAAAAGTACTTTGATTAAGAGAAATCCAATTATGGAGGAGTAATACTTTAAAATGGGAAGAAATATTGATACACACACACATTCACAGAGCCTAAAGGGAAGAGTATTTGTGCCATGGAAGTGTTAAGAAGAATGTGAGGTCCATATTAGAAAAGCTGTAAAAAGTTTTGAGAATTGTAATAAATGATGAATATGAATTAGTGGTCTGTGATAGTGTATTAATTTGTAGGAAAAACTGTTGTCCAAGGTGGAGTTGAACCCACGACTTTGTGTTGCAGACCTGTGTCATTACAGCTGCGCCACTGGGAAGACAGTGAGCACTTGGGAAACAGGGTGATGAGCAGTCAGAATTAGATCGCGGTGAGGCAAAGAGCGCATTTTTTGGAGTTTACAAACATCGGGTAACTCCAAAACTAGGTGGACTAGGAAGCATAATTCTTGTACTGGTGAATCAGCGGACTTTGGTGTACTTTGACTGCGATTTTCATTCTCTTTGTACATCGTCGCTGAGATATGACGAGAAGAAGAAACTGCAGACCTCAGATATGATTGGCTGGCTGGAAGCTGGCAGAAATATTAGTAATAGTGTGATTAGCATAAATACTACATTTAGCAGAAATACTGTATTAAGCACAAATCCTATAAAAAGCAGAAATACTATATTAAGCACAAATCCTATAAAAAGCAGAAATACTATATTAAGCAATATAAAATCCTATAAAATGGTATAAAAAGCAAAATATGTAATATGATTGGTAGAAAAACTATAATTAATCAGAAATACTATACTGGGTAGAAATACTATATTTAGCACAAATCTTATAAATAGCAGAAATAGTATGATTCAGCACAATAGTAATAACTTAAACAGAAAAACTGGAAAGCAAAATGGACAGCTGAAAAAATGCTGAACATGCTAAGGGTCCTTCAAATGTACTTGTTAAATGAAAAAAAAACTGAGCAAAAAAGTGTAACAGTCACACAATCAGAAAATATGGAAACATATGGAAACACACATGCACAGAGAGACACACACAGGATCAAATTCAGTCAACCAGTCTAAATATATTGAATTTAAATCATACAATGATGCTCCCATAAAACTCTGTCTCGCCCTCTTTCTTCTCTCTCTCTGTCAACACACACACCACACACACACAACACACACAACACACACAGGGAGAGAGAAGTAAGTTCTAGCTCAGTCAAGCAGCCTGGAGCTGCTGAATTTAAATCCACCAATCAGAGAGGCTGTGCACTTTTTCCCGCCAAAACAGGTGCATGCAGCACAGAGAGACACAGGATTTTTGCAGTCTATTTCTCATAATGACGACTCCCCTCAAACAAATGACCATAATTTCCTAACTATAGGGCTAGAACGGTCATTCTTACACGTTTGTTCAGAAGAGATGGGGAATCTTAAAGTGTTGACAATGTATCATTAAAAAATATGAATTATTAAAGATATTTGACTTCTAATGCACCATAACTGAGTAGAGCAAAGCAAAAACTGCCTTGACTTGTCAAACAACCTTTCTAACTCTAAATCTATTTGGAGTATTGATATCATTCTTTCACCGTAAGATAAGAGACGCAGGCTTTGGTGAACAATCATGGAAATTTTCAGGTCTCTGTGGAAATCCAACAAAAAGTTATGACAGAGAAAAAAGTGGTTCATTTCCAGAGTTTGAAATCTGAAGAAATCTGAGCGAAGGACGAATTTCCTACGCTCAAACAATGTAACTCACTCAGAACGGTAATAGGTGAGAAAAAATTCTTGAATTGTGAGCGTCAGGAGTGTCTGAAGATATACTGGACAAGCCTCATGTTTAACTTCGCTCGTAAGGAGATATGACGATTCGAATATGCCTCTCATTACAGAAATCAAGCGG
>NW_020327477.1:0-26996 GCF_001858045.2 Oreochromis niloticus | reverse complement strand
TCTTGTATTTTTGACAAGTTATCGTGTTTTGGTAAGTTACATTATTTCTTGCTAAGTTCTGCTATGCTATTGTATTTCTGCAAGTATTATGTTCCCTAAGATATTACAGTTCTGCTAAGTTACTACATTTTAGCAAAGTTCCTTTGCTTCTGCAAAGCTTTACAAAATTCTGAACTTTTCAGCTTTTTCTGCTAGTTTCAGCAGACAGCTTCAGCATTACAGCATCCACACTGCATTTTCGCAGGAAATGCAAATTTTTTCTAGTTATTATTTTCTAGTTGCCACTTTTCACTTTTTTTGGCACTTAACTACTTCCACAATTTTCAGCCGATTTCACCGTTCAAATTTTAAACTATTCTGCTATTTCTGCTAATGATCGCTATATCTTTTGGTGTTTATTACTGTTATACTTTTTAAAATATTCTACTTTTTTCCTTTATTTGTCCCATTGAAATGAATGGGAAACTTCTGCAATTCTGCTAATTTTGCTTGTTTTTGAAACTTAACTACTTTTTCCTACTTTCACGTAGAACAACCATTCAAACTTTAAAATGTTCTCAAATTATTGGCTATTCAGGAATAAATCAGATTTTTCAAATCTTTTACCGTTTAATTTTTATGCCTCTTAAAGTTTTGAGTTGGAAAATTGTGATTTTTCACAAATACATGCGTGTTATGGTTGCTATGCACTTGGCTTCCAGTGTGCCACTGTAGGTTCGCAGTCTTCTCTTCATGTCCGAACAACTTCTTGCTACTTGCTCAATTTTCACTCAACTTCCACAAATTATACATCAAAACGTAGGTATTTTTGCTGGCTTCCGAAAATGTCACCATCATTGTTGTGAGACTTATAGAATTTGGCAAATCTCCTCAGAGCAACACAAAGTCTGAAAACTCTCCATAGAAAGTCAATGGAGAGTTTGTTCAAAATCACCGGCTTGATTTCTGTAATGAGAGGCATATTCGAATCGTCATATCTCCTTAACGAAGCGAAGTTAAAACATGAGGCTTGTCCCAGTATATCTTCAGACACTCCTGACGCTCACAATTCAAGAATTTTTTCTCACCTATTACCGTTCTGAGATGAGTTACACTTGTTTGAGCGTAGGAAATTCGTCCTTCGCTCAGATTTCTTCAGATTTCAAACTCTGGAAATGAACCACTTTTTTCTCTCGTCATAACTTTTTGTTGGATTTCCACAGAGACCTGAAAATTTCCATGATTGTTCACCAAAGCCTGCTGTCTCTTACGGTGAAAGAATGATATCAATACTCCAAATAGATTTAGAGTTAGAAAGCGTTGTTTGAGGGCAAGTCAAGGCAGTTTTTGCTTTGCTCTACTCAGTTATGGTGCATTAGAAGTCAAATATCTTTAATAATTCATATTTTAATGATACATTGTCAACACTTTAAGATTCCCCCATCTCTTCTGAACAAAACGGTGTAAGAATGACCGTTCTAGCCCCTATAGTTAGGAAATTATGGTCATTTGTTTGAGGGGAGTCGTCATTATGAGAAATAGACTGCAAAATCCTGTGTCTCTCTGTGCTGCATGCACCTGTTTTGGCGGGAAAAAGTGCACAGCCTCTCTGATTGGTGGATTTAAATTCAGCAGCTCCCAGGCTGCTTGACTGAGCTAGAAACTTACTTCTCTCTCCCTGTGTGTGTGTGTGTGTGTGTGTGTGTGTGTGTGTGTGTGTGTGACAGAGAGAGAGAAAGAGAGGGCGAGACAGAGTTTTTATGGAGCATCTTATTGTATGATTTAAATTCAATATATTTAGACTGGTTGACTGAATTTGATCCTGTGTGTGTCTCTCTGTGCATGTGTGTTTCCATATGTTTCCATATTTCTGATTGTGTGACTGTTACACTTTTTTTGCTCAGTTTTTTTTTCATTTAACAAGTACATTTGAAGGACCCTTAGCATGTTCAGCATTTTTTCAGCTGTCCATTTTGCTTTCCAGTTTTTCTGTTTAAGTTATTACTATTGTGCTGAATCATACTATTTCTGCTATTTTATAAGATTTGTGCTAAATATAGTATTTCTACCCAGTATAGTATTTCTGATTAATTATAGTTTTTCTACCAAATCATATTACAGTATTTTTGCTTTTTATACCATTTTTATAGGATTTTTATATTGCTTAATATAGTATTTCTGCTTTTTATAGGATTTGTGCTTAATATAGTATTTCTGCTTTTTATAGGATTTGTGCTTAATACAGTATTTCTGCTAAATGTAGTATTTATGCTTAATCACACTATTACTATATATTTCTGCCAGCTTCCCAGCCAGCCAATCATATCTGAGGTCTGCAGTTTCTTCTCTCGTCATATCTCTGCGACGGATGTACAAAGAGTAATGAAAATCGCAGTCAAAGTACACCAAAGTCCGCTGATTCACCCAGTACAAGAATTATGCTCCTAGTCCACCTAGTTTTGGAGTTACACGATGTTTTGTAACTCCAAAAATGGCGCTCTTTGCCTCACACCGCGATCTAATTCTGACTGCTCATCACCCTGTTTCCCAAGTGCTCGCTGTCTTTCCCAGTGGCGCAGCTGGTAATGACACAGGTCTGCAACCCAAAAGTCGTGGGTTCAACTCCACCTTGGACAACATGTTTTTTGCCCTACAAATTAATACACTATCACAGACCACTAATTCATATTCATCATTTATTACAATTCTCAAAACTTTTTACCAGCTTTTCTAATATGGACCTCACATTCTTCTTAACACTCCATGGCACAAATACTCTTCCCTTTAGGCTCTGTGAATGTGTGTGTGTATCAATATTTCTCCATTTTAAAGTATTACTCCTCCATAATTGGATTTCTCTTAAATCAAAGTACTTTTACTACATCTTAGTACTTCTGCTCAATCATAGTATTTCTGCTAAATCATAGTATTTTTGCCAAATCATGGTTTTTGTGCCAAATCATCAGAATCGTGTTTATTGGCCAAGTATATGTGCAGACAAATACAAGGAATTTGGTTCCGGTAGATGGTGGCTCTCGAGCACAGCAATGTAAATCTCACACACACACACACACACACACACACACACACACACCCACACACACACGTATCTATATATACATTACACATGCATACACATACATACACAAAGCTGTGTAAACCAACTATAAATAACTAATCTAAACGTATATACATAAAATACAGAAATGAAATGAGGTGGAATGAATACTACAGAATGTACATAAGGTGCAGTTGCAGTCTGGCAGTGGGAGCAGTGTGACAGTTCAACTGTTTAGAAGGGAGATGGTGAGGGGAAAGAAACTGTTCCTGTGTCGGGTGGTCCTGGTCTGCAGGCTTCTGTACCGTCTGCCAGAGGGCAGCAGATCAAAAAGTCTGTGTCCAGGGTGTGAGGGGTCTGTGATGATTTTCCCTGCCCGTTTCCTGAGAGGTACAGATCCTGGATGGAGGGCAGGGGGCGCCGATGATCCTTTCTGCTGCCCGTACAGTCCGCTGCAGTCTGCACCTGTCCTGTTTAGTGGCTGCACCATACCAGACTGTGATGGAGGAGCACAGGACAGACTCAATGACTGCAGTGTAGAGCTGGATCAGCAGCTCCTGTGGAAGACTGTACTTCCCCAGTTGTCTCAGGAAGTACATCCTCTGCTGGTCTTTTTGAGGATGGAGTTGATGTTGGTCTCCCACTTCAGGTCCTGGAGATGGTGGTACCCAGCAACTTCAAGATCTCCACAGTCGACACAGGCTGTCTGATATGATGAGGGGGGCAGAGTTGAGGGATGTCTCCTGAAGTCCACTGTCATCTCTACAGTTTTAAGAGTGTTCAGCTCCAGATTGTGCTGACTGCACCAGAGTACCAGCCGCTCAACTCATCATAACATTTGTGTTATGTTATAGTATTACTACTAAGTGGAGAAATTTCTAAAATGTTACAGTATATGTGCTGATTACAGTTTCTGTATAATAGAATTTTGGCAAATCTCCTCACACCAACACAAAGTCTGAAAACTGCATAGAAAGTCAATGGAGAGCTTGTTCAAAATCTCCACTGGATTTCTCTAATGAGAGGCATTTTCAAATCGTCATATCTCAACGCAGCAAATTTAAGACATGAGGCTTGTGCCAATATATCTTCAGACACTCCTGATGCTCACAATTCAAGAATTTCTTTCTCACCTATTACCATTTGGCCATGAATTGGGTTTGTTTGAGGGTAGGAAATTCATCTCTCGCTCAGATTTCTTCAGATTTCAAACTCTGGAAATGAACCACTTTTTCTCTCGTCATATCTTTTTGATGGATTTCCACAGAGACCTGAAAATTTCCATGACTGTTCACCAAATCCTGCTGTCTCTTACGGTGAAAGAATGATATCGATACTCCAAATAGATTTAGAGTTAGAAAGCATTGTTTGAGGGCAAGTCAAGGCAGTTTTCGCTTTGCCTCTACTCAGTTATGGTGCATTAGAAGTCAAATATCTTCAATAATTCAGATTTTAATGATAAATTGTCAACACTTTAAGATCCCCCCATCTCTTCTGAACAAAACGGTGTAAGAATGACTGTTCTAGCCCCTACGGTTAGGAAATTATAGCCATTTGTTTGAGGGGAATCCTCACTATGAAAAATAGACAGCACAAATCCTGTCTCTGTGCTGCGTGTGTGTAAAAACAGGTGCACCTGTTTTGGCGGGAAAAAGTATACAGCCTCTCTGATTGGTGGATTCAAATTCAGCAGCTCCCAGGCTATTTGGCTGCTGCTGCTGCTAGTGTGTGTGTTTGTGTGTGTGTGTGTGTGTGACAGAGAGAGAGAGAAAGAGAGGGCGAGAGAGCGTTTTTATGGGAGCATCTTATTGTATGATTTAAATTCAATATATTTAGACTGGTTGACTGAATTTGATGCTGTGTCTCTCTGTGCTTGTGTGTTTCCATATGTGTCCATATTTTGATTGTGTGACTGTTATACTTTTTTTTGCTGATTTTTTTTTCATTCAACAATTACATTTGAGGGAGCCTTAGAATGTTCAGCATTTTTTCAGCTGTTCATTTTGCTTTTCCAATTTTTCTATTTCAGTTATTACTATTGTGCTAAGTCATAGCATTTCTGCTGTGTGTGTGTGTGTATGACAGAGAGAGAGAGAGAGAGAGAGAGAGAGAGAGAGAGCCTTTTTATGGGTGTATCTTATTGTGTGCCTACTGGTGGTGGTCAGAGGCCCAGTGGCGCCAGTGTCCAGCAGCCTCGCCTCTGTCAGTGCGCCCCAGGGTGGCTGTGGCTACAACGTAGCTTGCCATCACCAGTGTGTGAATGGGTGAATGACTGGATATGTAAAGCGCTTTGGGGTCCTTAGGACCATAAAAGCGCTATATAAATACAGGCCATTTACCATGTCCATATTTGTAATTGTGCAAGTTATTACTATTATGCTAAATTATAGTATTTCTGCTACTTTTTGGTATTTGTGCTAAATACAGTATTTCTGCTAAATCTTAGTATTATTGCTTAATCATATTATTTGAGCAAAATCATAGTATTTGAGCATATTCTTTCTATTTGTGTCATAGCATAGTATATTTGCTGAATTACAGCATTTCTGCTATGTTGTAGTATTTGTCCTAAATCACAGTATTTGTGCAATGTTTAGGTATTTTTGTTTAAATAAAGCATCTATGTAATCTTGTACCATGGTTGCTAAAATCCTGTATTTCTGAAAAGTTATCTTGTTTCTGCTAAGTTACAATATTTATTCTAATTTCTGCTGCTAAGTTCTGCTATGTTATTGTATTTCTGCCAAGTATTATGTTTTCTTTACGTTATTGCAGTTCTGCTATGTAATTACATTTTTGCTAAGTTCTTATGCTTCTGCAAAGTTATTACAATTTTTTGCAAAGGTTTTACAATTTCTGCAACTTTTCAGCTTTTTCAGCTAGTTTCAGCTGACAGCTTCAGCTTTACAGCATCCACACTGCATTTTCGCAGGAAATGCAAATTTTTCTAGTTATTATTCTAGTTGCTTCCGTACGTTTTTTGGACTTTAACTACTTTAACAATTTTCAGCCGATTTTCACCGTTCAAATTTTAAACTATTCAGCTTTTTCTGCTAACGACTGCTATGACTTTTGGTATTTTTAACTATTATACTTTTTAAAATATTAAGCTTTTTTCCTTTAATTTGTCCCATTGAAATGAATGGGAAACTTCTGCAATTCTGCTAAAACTTGCTTGTTTTTGAAACTTAACTACTTTGTCATACTTTCGCCTAGAACAACCATTCAAATTTTAAAATGTTCACAAATTATTGGGCTATTCATGAATGATTCAGCTTTTTCATATCTGTTACCGTTTTCATCTTATCCCTCTTTAAGTTTTGAGTTTCATCTTTGTGATTTTTCACAAAATACATGCGTTGTTATGGTTGCTATGCACTTGGCTTCCAGTGTGCCACTGTAAGTTTCGCAGTCTTCTCTTCATGTTCGAACAACTTCTTGCTACTTGCTCAATTTTCACTTAACTTCCACAAATTATACATCAAAACGTAGGTATTTTTGCTGGCTTTCAGAAAATGTCACTATCATTGTTGTGGGATTTATAGAATTTTGGCAAATCTCCTCAGACCAACACAAAGTCTGAAAACTCTCCATAGAAAGTCAATGGAGAGTTTGTTCAAAATCACCGCTGGATTTCTCTAATGAGAGGCATTTTCGAATCGTCATATCTCCTTAACGAAGCGAAGTTAAGACATGAGGCTTGTGCCAATATATCTTCAGACACTCCTGACGCTCACAATTCAAGAATTTTTTTCTCATCTATTACCATTTGGCCATGAATTGGGTTTGTTTGAGAGTAGGAAATTTGTCCCTCGCTCAGATTTCTTCAGATTTCAAACTCTGGAAATGAGGCACTTTTTTCTCTCGTCATATCTTTTTGATGGATTTCCACAGAGACCTGAAAATTTCCATGATTGTTCACCAAAGCCTGCTGTCTCTTACGGTGAAAGAATTATATCAATACTCCAAAGAGATTTAGAGTTAGAAAGCGTTGTTTGAGGGCAAGTCAAGGCAGTTTTCGCTTGCCTATACTCAGTTATGGTGCATTAGAAGTCAAATATCTTCAATAATTCATATTTTAATGATAAAGTGTCAACACTGTAAGAATCCCCCATCTCTTCTGAACAAAACGGTGTAAGAATGACCGTTCTAGCCCCTACGGTTAGGAAATTATGGTCATTTGTTTGAGGGGAATCCTCACTATGAGAAATACACTGCAGAAATCCTGTCTCTGTGCTCTGTGTGTGTAAAAACGGCTGCACCTGTTTTGGCGGGAAAAAGTACACAGCCTCTCTGATTGGTGGATTCAAATTTAGCAGCTCCCAGGCTGCTTGACTGACCTAGAAACTTGCTTGTCTCTCCCTATGTATGTGTGTGTGTGTGTGTGTGTGTGTGTGTGTGTGTGTGTGTGTGTGTGAGACAGAGAGAGAGAGAAAGGGAGGGCGAGAGAGAGTTTTTATGGGAGCATCTTATTATATGATTTAAATTCAATATATTTAGACTGGTTGACTGAATTTGATCCTGTGTGTGTCTCTCTGTGCATGTGTGTTTCCATATGTGTCCATATTTGTGATTGTGTCACTGTTATACTGTTTTTTGCTGATTTGTTTCATTTAACAATTACATTTGAGGGACCCTTAGCATGTTCAGGATTCTTTCAGCTGTCCATTTTGCTTTTCCAATTTTTCTATTTAAGTTATTACTATTGTGTTGAGTCATAGCATTTCTGCTGCTTTTCAGTATTTGTGCTAAATACAGCATTTCTGCAAAATCATACTATGTCTGCTATTTTATGAGATTTGTGCTAAATACAGCATTTCTGCTAATCATACTCTTTCTGCTATTTATAAGATTTGCTAAATAGTTTTTCTTTTTGCCATTAGTATTTTTGATAATTAGGTTTTCTCCAAATATATAGTATTTTTTTGTTTTAGTTTATAGCTTTAATTATATATTTCTGCTTTTTATAGATTTGTGCTTAATATAGTTTTTCTAAAAATGTAGTATTTATGCTTAATCATACTATTTCTATATATTTCTGCCAGGTCCCCAGGCAGCTAATCCTCTGTGAGGACTGATACATACAAATACATATCAGGGCCTGCACGGCTTCCCAGCCAGCCAATCATATCTGGGGTCTGCCCTTTCTTCTCTCGTCATATCTCAGCGACAGATGTACAAAGAGCAATGCAAATCACAGTCAAAGTACACCAAAGTACGCTGATTCACCCAGTACAAGAATTATGCTTCTAGTCCACCTAGTTTTTGAGTTACACAACGTTTTGTAACTGCAAAAAACGGCGTTTTTTGCCTCTCACCGCAATCTGATTCTGACTGCTCATCACCCTGTTTTCCAGGCGCTCGCTCTCTTTCCCAGTGGCGCAGTTGGTAATGACACGGGTCTGCAACCCAAAGGTCGTGGGTTCAATTACACCTTGGGCAACATGTTTTTTTTCCCTACAAATTAATACACTATCACAGACCACTAATTCATGTTCATCATTTATTACAATTCTGCAAAGTTTTATGATTTTAGCAGCTTTTCTAATATGGACCTCAGATTCTTCTTAACACTCCATGGCACAAATACTGTTCCCTTTAGGCTCTGTGTATCTGTGTGTGTGTCAATATTTTTCCCATTTTAAAGTATTACTCCTCCATAATTGCATTTCTGTTAAATCAAAGTACTTTTACTACATCTTAGTACTTCTGCTCAATCATAGTATTTCTGCTGAATCATAGTATTTTTGCCATATCATGGTATTTGTGATAAAGCATTGTATTTCCACAAAATAACAGTATTATGTACTGTTATATTATTACTGCTCATAGTATTTCTGCCAAATCATAATATAACTGCAAAATAAAGATTTTTGAGCCAAATCATAGTGTTTGTGCTAAATCCTAGTAAATCTGCTCAGTGATATAACTTCTGCTATGCTGTAGTGCTTTTTGCTAGATTATAGAATTTCTTCTAAATCAAAGTATTTCATGTAAATCATAGAGCAGTTTTTACAGTCATCTTACTGTTAAGCCATAAATTACGTTTGTTTGAGGGGTGGAAATCTGTCCTCCTCTGACTTTTCAAACTCTGAAAATGAAGCCGTTTCTTCTCTCATCATATCTCCGTGACGGAGGTAAAAGGAGCAATGAAAATCGCAGTGAAAGTTCAGCAAAGTCTGCTGATTCACCCAGTACAAGAATTGTGCTTCTATCCCACCTAGTTTTGGAGTTACATGGCGTTTTGTAACTCCAAAAATCGGCGTTTTACGCCTCTCACCGCGATCTAAATCTGACAGTTCATCTCCCCGTTTTCCAAAGTGCTGCTCTGTTTCCCAGTGGCACAGTTGGTAATGACGCCGGTCGGTAGCCCAAAGATCACGGGTTCAATTCCACCTTGGTCAACATTTTTTTTTCCCTAGAAATTAATACACTATCACAGACAAGTAATTCATATTCATCATTTATTACAATTCTGCAAAGTTTTATGATTTTAGCAGCTTTTCTAATATGGACCTCAGATTCTTCTTAACACTCCATGGCACAAATACTGTTCCCTTTAGGCTCTGTGTATCTGTGTGTGTATCAATATTTTTCCCATTTTAAAGTATTACTCCTCCATAATTGCATTTCTGTTAAATCAAAGTACTTTTACTACATCTTAGTACTTCTGCTCAATCATAGTATTTCTGCTAAATCATAGTATTTTGCCATATCATGGTATTTGTGCCAAAACATTGTATTTGTACAAAGTCATAATATTTCTTCTAAATCATATTATTTCAATCAAATCTCAGGAGTTGTGCTAAAACACAGTATTATTACCAAATCATAGTATCTGTACCCAAACATATCTGTTCAACTTATTTAACTCTTCTCAACAGTCCAACACCTCTTCTTCACCCCGTTTCAGCAGAATTGAGTTTTTTCACCCCTTTTCAGCACAAATCCCAGCTTTTTCAGGTGTTTTCAACAGAAATCTCTTTTATTTCTGATTGCTGATGTCTTTGTTTTTCAGCTGCCCGCCCTCTTTCCAGGTGGCGCAATCAGTAATGACACGGCTCTGCAGCTCAAAGGTCGTGGGTTCAATCCCACCTTGGTCAACATTTTTTTTTCACTACAAATTTATACACTTTCACAGACCTGTAATTTATATTGCTAATTTTTTTCACTACAAATGAGTAGTGCAAAAACATACTATGTCTGCAACATCACAGTATATCTGTTATGTTGTAGTATTACTACTAAATCACAGTATTTCTGCCAATTCAAGGAGGCTGACTGTTACTAAGTGCATCAGTGTACATAGGTCATCTGTTGTGTTGGAGTGCCCTCTTGTGGCGCCTTTTGGGTAGTGCCTTAGTAAACATGAACGCTGCAAAGAAGTGGTATCAGACTGGTTTGTAGTGGAGGAATTTGTTGCCAGTTTCTTTCATCTTTAATCCGTATTCAAGTTGTAATGTGGTAACTTTTGTGGCACAAATACCACAATATGGCAGAAATACTATGTTTTGGCACAAATACTTTGATTTGGTATACTTTAGCTTCTTCACCCCTTTTCAACAAAATTTTCATTTTTTTCACCCCTTTTCACCACAAATCCCAGCTTTTTCAGGTGTTTTCAACAGAAATCGCTTTTATTTCTGATTGCTGATGTCTTTGTGTTTCAGCTGCCCGCACCCTTTCCAGGTGGCGCAATCAGTAATGACACGGCTCTGCAGCTCAAAGGTCGTGGGTTCAATCCCACCTTGGTCAACATTTTTTTTTCACTACAAATTTATACACTTTCACAGACCTGTAATTTATATTGCTAATTTTTTTCACTACAAATGAGTAGTGCAAAAACATACTATGTCTGCAACATCATAGTATTACTACTAAATCACAGTATTTCTGCCAATTCAAGGAGGCTGACTGTTACTAAGTGCATCAGTGTACATAGGTCATCTCTTGTGTTGGAGTGCCCTCTTGTGGCGCCTTTTGGGTAGTGCCTTAGTAAACGTGAACACTGCAAAGAAGTGGTATCAGACTGGTTTGTAGTGGAGGAATTTGGTGCCAGTTTCTTTCGTCTTTAATCCGTATTCATGTTGTAATGTAGTAGTACCACAATATGGCAGAAACACTATGTTTTGGCACAAATACGTGAAAACGGCTGCACCTGTTTTGGCGGGAAAAAGTACACAGCCTCTCTGATTGGTGGATTCAAATTCAGCAGCTCCCAGGCTGCTTGACTGACCTAGAAAGTTTCTTCTCTCTCCCTCTGTGTGTGTGTGTGTGTGTGTGTGTGTGTGTGTGTGTGTGTGTGTGAGACAGAGAGAGAGAGAGAGAGAGAGAGAGAGAGAGAGAAGCCTTTTTATGGGATGATCTCATTGTAAGATTCAAATTCAATATATTTAGACTGGTTGACTGAATTGGATCTTGTGTGTGTGTGTGTGTGTGTGTGTGTGTGTGTGCATGAGAGAGAGAGAGAGAGAGAGAGAGACCCTCTTTAGGGCAGCATCTCATTGTTGGAAAAAAATATAATATATTCAGACTGGTTGACTGGCATAGACCCTCCGTGTGTCTCTGTCTCTGTACATTTGTGTATCCATATTTGATTTTGCGTGTATTTGTAGATTTGTGTATCCATATTTGATTTTGTGTGTATCTGTTGGCTGTTCTTATTTGTATTTCTAAATGTATTTTTATTTTATTTTTTCACAGGTGAACAAAATTAGTTTTGAGCAAACTTAACCATGTTCCTTTTTATTCAGCTTGTCATTTTACCTTTCCAATATTTTCACTTAAGTTATTACTATTCTGCTCAATCATAGTATCTGTTCTAAATCATTGTTATTGAGCTATATTGTAGGATTTCTGCTAAATCATAGTATTTCTACTATATTATATTTTTCTTTCTAAATATATCATTTCTGCTATAGAGTAGTATTTCTGTAATGTTTCAGAATGTTTGGCTAAATATATTCTTTCTGTTATCTTATACTATTTCTCCGAAATTCTTGTATTTTTGGGAAGTTATCGTGTTTCTGGTAAGTTACAATATTTCTGCTAAGTTCTGCTATGCTATTGTATTTCTGCCAAGTATTATGTTTCCTCTAAGATATTGCAGTTCTGCTAAGTTACTACATTTTAGCAACGTTCCTTTGCTTCTGCAAAGTTTTTACAATTTCTGCAACTTTTCAGCTTTTTCAGCTAGTTTCAGCTGACAGCTTCAGCGTTCCAGCATCCACACTGCATTTTCGCAGGAAATGCAAATTTTTCTAGTTTTTATTCTAGTTGCTTCCGTACGTTTTTTGGACTTTAACTACTTTAACAATTTTCAGCCGATTTTCACCGTTCAAATTTTAAACTATTCAGCTTTTTCTGCTAATCGCTATGACTTTTGGTATTTTTACTGTTATACTTTTTAAAATATTAAGCTTTTTTCCTTTAATTTGTCCCATTGAAATGAATGGGAAACTTCTGCAATTCTGCTAAAACTTACTTGATTTTGAAACTTAACTACTTTGTCATACTTTCGCCTAGAACAACCATTCAAATTTTAAAATGTTCACAAATTATTGGGCTATTCATGAATGATTCAGCTTTTTCATATCTGTTACCGTTTTCATCTTATCCCTCTTTAAGTTTTGAGTTTCATCTTTGTGATTTTTCACAAAATACATGCGTTGTTATGGTTGCTATGCACTTGGCTTCCAGTGTGCCACTGTAGTTTCGCAGTCTTCTCTTCATGTCGAACAACTTCTTGCTACTTGCTCAATTTTCACTCAACTTCCACAAATTATACATCAAAACGTAGGTATTTTTGCTGGCTTTCAGAAAATGTCACTATCATTGTTGTGGATTTATAGAATTTTGGCAAATCTCCTCAGACCAACACAAAGTCTGAAAACTCTCCATAGAAAGTCAATGGAGAGTTTGTTCAAAATCACCGCTGGATTTCTCTAATGAGAGGCATTTTCGAATCGTCATATCTCCTTAACGAAGCGAAGTTAAGACATGAGGCTTGTGCCAATATATCTTCAGACACTCCTGACGCTCACAATTCAAGAATTTTTTCTCATCTATTACCATTTGCATGAATTGGGTTTGTTTGAGGGTAGGAAATTTGTCCCTCGCTCAGATTTCTTCAGATTTCAAACTCTGGAAATGAGGCACTTTTTTCTCTCGTCATATCTTTTTGATGGATTTCCACAGAGACCTGAAAATTTCCATGATTGTTCACCAAAGCCTGCTGTCTCTTACGGTGAAAGAATGATATCAATACTCCAAATAGATTTAGAGTTAGAAAGCGTTGTTTGAGGGCAAGCCAAGGCAGTTTTCGCTTGCCTATACTCAGTTATGGTGCATTAGAAGTCAAATATCTTTAATAATTCATATTTTAATGATAAAGTGTCAACACTTTAAGATTCCCCCATCTCTTCTGAACAAAACGGTGTAAGAATGACCGTTCTAGCCCCTACGGTTAGGAAATTATGGTCATTTGTTTGAGGGGAGTCGTCATTATGAGAAATAGACTGCAAAAGTCCTGTGTCTCTCTGTGCTGCGTGCACCTGTTTTGGCGGGAAAAAGTGCACAGGCTCTCTGATTGGTGGATTCAAATTCAGCAGCTCCCAGGCTGCTTGACTGAGCTAGAAACTTACTTCTCTCTCCCTGTGTGTGTGTGTGTGTGTGTGTGTGTGTGTGTGTTGTGTGTGTGGTGTGACAGAGAGAGAGAGGGAGAGAGAGAGAGAGAGAGAGAGAGAAAGCCTTTTATGGGATGATCTCATTGTAAGATTCAAATTCAATATATTTAGACTGGTTGACTGAATTGGATCTTGTGTGTGTGTGTGTGGTGTGTGTGTGTGTGTGTGTGTGTGTGGTGTGGGGGGGAGAGAGAGAGAGAGAGAGAAAGCCTTTTTATGGGATGATCTCATTGTAAGATTAAATTCAATATATTTAGACTGGTTGACTGAATTGGATCTTGTGTGTGTGTGTGTGTGTGTGTGTGTGTGTGTGTGTGTGTGACAGAGAGAGAGAGAGAGAGAGAGAAAGCCTTTTATGGGATGATCTCATTGTAAGATTCAAATTAAATATATTTAGACTGGTTGACTGAATTGGATCTTGTGTGTGTGTGTGTGTGTGTGTGTGTGTGTGTGTGTGTGACAGAGAGAGAGAGGAGAGAGAGAGAGAGAGAGAGAAAGCCTTTTTATGGGATGATCTCATTGTAAGATTCAAATTCAATATATTTAGACTGGTTGACTGAATTGGATCTTGTGTGTGTGTGTGTGTGTGTGTGTGTGTGTGTGTGTGTGACAGAGAGAGAGGGAGAGAGAGAGAGAGAGAGAGAAAGCCTTTTTATGGGATGATCTCTTGTAAGATTCAAATTCAATATATTTAGACTGGTTGACTGAATTGGATCTTGTGTGTGTGTGTGTGTGTGTGTGAAGAGAGAGAGAGAGAGAGAGAGAGAGAGAGAGAAGCCTTTTTATGGGACGATCTCATTGTAAGATTTAAATTCAATATATTTAGACTGGTTGACTGAATTGGATCTTGTGTGTGTGTGTGTGTGTGTGTGTGTGTGTGTGTGTGTGTGACAGAGAGAGAGAAAGGGAGGCGAGAGAGAGTTTTATGGAGCATCTTATTGTGATTTAAATTCAATATATTTAGACTGGTTGACTGAATTTGATCCTGTGTGTGTCTCTCTGTGCATGTGTGTTTCCATATGTGTCCATATTTGTGATTGTGTACTGTTATACTTTTTTTTGCTGATTTTTTTCATTTAACAATTACATTTGAGGGACCCTTAGCATGTTCAGGATTTTTCAGCTGTCCATTTTGCTTTTCCAATTTTTCTATTTAAGTTATTACTATTGTGTTGAGTCATAGCATTTCTGCTGCTTTTCAGTATTTGTGCTAAATACAGCATTTCTGCAAATCATACTATGTCTGCTATTTTATAGATTTGTGCTAAATACAGCATTTCTGCTAAATCATACTTTTCTGCTATTCATAGATTTGCTAATATAGTGTTTCTGCTATTTCTGCCAAATTTAGTATTTTTGATTAATTAGGTTTTTCTACCAAATCATAGTACAGTTTTACTGCTTTTTATAGGATTTTAGAGGATTTATATTGCTTAATATAGTATTTCTGCTTTTTATACGATTTGTGCTTAATATAGTTTTTCTAAAAAATGTAGTATTTATGCTTAATCATACTATTTCTATATATTTCTGCCAGGTCCCCAGGCAGCTAATCCTCTGTGAGGACTGATACATACAAATACATATCAGGGCCTGCACGGCTTCCCAGCCAGCCAATCATATCTGAGGTCTGCCCTTTCTTCTCTCGTCATATCTCAGCGACAGATGTACAAAGAGCAATGCAAATCACAGTCAAAGTACACGAAAGTACGCTGATTCACCCAGTACAAGAATTATGCTTCTAGTCCACCTAGTTTTTGAGTTACACGACGCTTTGTAACTCAAAAAAAACAGCGTTTTTCGCCTCTCACCGCAATCTAATTCTGACTGCTCATCACCCTGTTTTCCAGGCGGTCACTCTCTTTCCCAGTGGCGCAGTTGGTAATGACACAGGTCTGCAACCCAAAGGTCGTGGGTTCAATTACACCTTGGGCAACATGTGTTTTTTCCCTACAAATTAATACACTATCACAGACCACTAATTCATATTCATCATTTATTACAATTCTGCAAACTTTTATGATTTTAGCAGCTTTTCTAATATGGACCTCAGATTCTTGTTAACACTCCATGGCACAAATACTGTTCCCTTTAGGCTCTGTGTATGTGTGTGTGTATCAATATTTCTCCCATTTTAAAGTATTACTCCTCCATAATTGTATTTCTCTTAAATCAAAGTACTTTTACTACATCTTAGTACTTCTACTCAATCATACTATTTCTGCTAAATCATAGTATTTTGCCAAATCTTGGTTTTTGTGCCAAATCATAACATTTGTTTTATGTTATAGTATTACTACTAAGTGGAGGAATTTCTGTCATGTTACAGTATATGTGCTGATTACAGTATTTCTGCTAAATCATAGTATTTCTACTATATTATATTTTTCTTTCTAAATATAGCATTTCTGCTATATAATTGTATTACTGCTATGTTATAATATTTGTGCTAAACCAGAGTATTTCTGCTGAAACATAGTATTTCTGCCGAATGATAGTATTTCTGTCAAATTACAGTATTTGTGCTAAAACATAGTATTTTTTTTAAATTTCAATATTAATAGTAAATTACAGTGTCTCTGGTAAATCGCAGCATTTCTGCTATGTTGTACTGTTTTTCTAAATCATAGTATTTCTGTAATGTTTAAGAATGTTTGGCTAAATATATTCTTTCTGTTATCTTATACTATTTCTCCTAAATTCTTGTATTTTTGAGAAGTTATCATGTTTCTGGTAAGTTACAATATTTCTGCTAAGTTCTGCTATGCTATTGTATTTCTGCCAAGTATTATGTTTCCTCTAAGATATTGCAGTTCTGCTAAGTTACTACATTTTAGCAAAGTTCCTTTGCTTCTGCAAAGTTTTTACAAATTCTGCAACTTTTCAGCTTTTTCTGCTAGTTTCAGCAGACAGCTTCAGCATTACAGCATCCACACTGCATTTTCGCAGGAAATGCAAATTTTTCTAGTTCTTTATTATACTTTATTCTGGTTGCTTCCGTACGTTTTTTGTCGTTTAACTACTGCCTCAGTTTTCAGCCGATTTTCTCAGTTCAAACTCTATACTGTTCTGCTCTTTCTGCTAATTATTGCTATGACTTTTGGTGTTTATTACTGTTATACTTTTTAAAATATTCACTTTTTTCCTTTAATTTGTCCCATTGAAATGAATGGAAACTTCCAAATTCTGCTAAAACTTGCTTGTTTTGAAACTTAACTACTTTGTCATACTTTCACCTAGAAACTCCATTCAAACTTTAAAATGTTCTCAGATTATTGGGCTATTCCTGTCTGATTCAGCTTTTTCAGATCTTCTACCGTTTTAATCTTATCTCTCTTTAAGTTTTCAGTTGCAAAATTGTGATTTTTCAGAAAATACATGCGTTGCTATGGTTGCTATGCAATTAAGTCAGAGTGAGTGCTGGTCCGTTCTGAATTTTCTCTTCATGTCTAAACAACTTCTTGCTACTGGCTCAATTTGCACTCAACCCCCACAAATTATACATCAAAACGTAGGTATTTTTGCTGGCTTTCAGGCAATGTCACTATCTTTATTGTGAGATTTACCGTTTTTTCGCAATTTGCCTCGGAGTGACACAAGGTCTCAATACTCCCCATTCAAAGTCTATGGGAGGTTTTGAAATTCAGAGCTGAAATTCTGTAACGGGAGGCATTTTCAAATCGCCATATCTCTTTAACAAAGCAAAGTTAGGACATGAGGCTTGTGCCAATATATCTTCAGACACTGCTGACACTCACAGTGGAAGCAGTTTTTACAATTATCTTACCGTTGAGCAATGAATTACGTTTGTTTGAGGGGTGGAAATCTGTCCTTCTCTCAGTCTTCAAACTCTGGAAATGAAGCCGTTTCTTCTCTCGTCATATCTCCGCGACGGAGGTAGAACGAGCTATGAAAATCGCAGTGAAATACACCAAAGTCCGCTGATTCACCCAGTACAAGAATTATGCTGCTAGCCCCCTAGTTTTTGAGTTACACGACGTTTTGTAACTCCAAAAAACGGCGTTTTTCGCCTCTCACCGCGATCTATTTTCTGACTGCCCAAGTATCTGTCTTTCAGACCGCCGCCCCCTTTCCAGGTGGCGCAATCAGTAATGACACGGCTCTGCAGCTCAAAGGTCGTGGGTTCAATCCCACCTTGGTCCACGTTTTTTTTTTCACTACAAATTTATACACTATCACAGACCTGTAATTTATATTGCTAATCTATTACAATTCTGCAAAGTTTTATGATTTTAGCAGCTTTTCTAATATGGACCTCAGATTCTTGTTAACGCTCCATGGCAGAAACAAGTACACAGCCTGATGAAGCAGACAGAGGCAGTACCTCTGATTGGTGAATTTGAGCAGAACCAGGTTGTTCTTTCATTTCATTTCTTTATTTATTTCACACATGGTTCAACAGTGTTTCTTTTTCTACATACAGAACCTTCTGCCTCTTTTCAGCAGAAATTCTGCTCATTCACCTCATCTCTTGTGTTGGAGTGCCCTCTTGTGGCGCCTTTTGGGTAGTGCCTTAGTGAACACTGCAAAGAAGTGGTATCAGACTGGTTTGTAGTGGAGGAATTTGTTGCCAGTTTCTTTCATCTTTAATCCGTATTCATGTTGTAATGTAGTAGTACCACAATATGGCAGAAACACTATGTTTTGGCACAAATACTTTGATTTAGTATACTTTAGCTTCTTCAGCTTCTTCACCCCTTTTCAGCAAATTTTTCATTTTTTTCACCCCTTTTCAGCACAAATTCCAGCTTTTTTGGCTGTATTCAGAAAAAAGACAACTCTTTTGAGCAGAAACTCTGCTGATTCATCTCTTTTCAGCGCAAGTTTCTGCTTCTTTGCCTCTTTTCTGCAGAAATTCTGCTGATTCATCTCTTTTCAGCGCAAGTTTTATGATTTTAGCAGCTTTTCTAATATGGACCTCAGATTCTTGTTAACGCTCCATGGCAGAAATACATACAAGTACCCACCTGATGAAGCAGACAGAGGCAGTACCTCTGATTGGTGAATTTGAGCAGAAACAGGTTGTTTTGCCTCTTTTCAGCAGAAAGTTTGCGTTTTCACCTCTTATCAGCACAAATGTCAGCCACTTCTGCTGTTTTTATCAGAATTTTCAGCTTTTTCACTTTTTTCAGTTATGTGAGAACCAGTTTTACTCAATGAGTAGCTGAAAATTTTCAGCCTGTTCTGCTCTTTCAGAAGAATTTCTCTCATCATATCTCTTGGTGGGACAACAACTGCTTTGGCTCAGTGAGATGAGCAGGTACTGTGATTGCTTCTTTCCGTCTTTTCAGCAGAAATTCTGCTGATTTACCTCTTTTCAGCGCAATATTCTTCTTTCCATCTTTTCTGCAGAAATTCTGCTGATTCACCTCTTTTCTGCAAATTTTTCAGCTTTTCACTTCTTCTCAGCACAAAACTCAGCGGCCTCTGCTCATTTAGCAAAATTGTCAGTTTCTCCATCTCTTGTGTTTGTCGGAACAAGTTTAGTTCAGTGAGATGAGTAGCTGCCTTGAGAACAGAAGGGCCAGGTTCAAATCCTGGTCATGGGATTTGAACACCTGTTTTCAGCACAAATCTTAACTTTTTAGCTGTTTTAAGCAGAAACCTGTTTTACGCAGAGAAACCTTTTTAACTCAATTTCAGCTTTTTCACCCCTTTCCAGCAAAATTTTCAGTTTCCCAGCTTTTTCAGCTATTTTCAGCAAAAACATCTTTTCAGCAGAAATTCTGCTGATTCACCTCTATTCAGCGCAACGTTCTGCTTCTTTGCCTCTTTTCTGCAGAAATTCTGCTGATTCACCTCTTTTCTGCAAAATTTTCAACCATTTCACCTCTTATCAGCGCAATTCTCAGCAGTTTCTGCTCATTTCACCATAATTGTCAGTCTCTCCATCTCTTATCTTGTGAGAGTGAATTTGGCACAGTGAGATGAGTAGCTGCTTTGCACCTGGTAGGGCCAGGTACGAATCCTGCTCAGGGTGACATTCTTTTTTCACCACCATACAACTTTTTGCAACTTTTCAGCTTTTTCAGCTTTTCAGCAGACAGCTTCAGCGTTAAGGCATCCACACAGCATTTTCGCAGGAAATGCAAATTTTTCTAGTTCTTTATTCCACCTTATTCCAGTTGCTTCCGTACACTTTTTGGCACTTAACTACTGCCACAGTTTTTGTGCTATTTTCACCGTTCAAATCTTAAAAAATTCTGCTCTTTCTGCTAATGCCGGCTATGACTTTTGGTGCTCATAACTGCTATACTTTTTGAGATATTGAATTTTTTTTGCAATATTTTTTGCCCATTTCTGCCATATTATCAGTGGCCTCACTGATTTTCCTTGCCGAGTTGACCTGTGTTTTAGCTCAGTGAGATGAGCATCCGTTCTCAGACTGGGAGGCCCGGGTTCAAATCCCGCTTATGGCAACATTTCTTTCAGTTCACACTTAAACTTTTTTAACTCTTTTCAACACAAATTTTAGCTTTTTCACCCCTTTTCAGCAAAAGTTTCAGTTTTTTCACCACTTTTCAGCACAAATCCCACCTTTTTCACCCCTTTTCAGCAAAAACCTCTTTTCTGCAGAATTCTGCTCATTCACCTCTTTTCAGCAGAAACTCTGCTGATTGACCTCTTTTCAGCACAATTTTCACCTCTTTTCAGCCCAAATTCTGCTTATTAACCTCTTCTGCAAAATTTTCAGCCTTTTCACCTCTTATCAGCACAAATCTCAGGTGTTTTCAGCAAAAACCTCTTTTCAGCAGAAATTCTGCTGATTCATCTCTTTTCAGCGCAACTTTTTGCTTCATTACCTCTTTTCAGCAGAAATTCTGCTGATTCACCTCTTTTTTGCAAAATTTTCAGCCTTTTCACCTCTTATCAGCACAATTCTCAGCAGCTTCTGCTCATTTCAGCAAAATTGTCAGTCTCTCCACCTATTCTTTGTCAGAATGAGTTTGGCTCAGTGAGATGAGTGGCTACCTCGAGACCAGGAGAGCCAGGTTCGAATCCTGCTCAGGGTGACCTTTTTTTTCACCACTTTTCAGCAAAAATTTCTGCGTCTTTATCCCTTTCAGTAGAATTTTTGGGTTTTCACCACTTTTCAGCAAAAATTTTCTGCTTCTTCACCTGTTTTCAGCAGAATTTTCACTTTCTTCACCGCCATATAACTTTTTGCAAGTTTTCATCTTTTTCAGCTTTTCAGCAGACAGCTTCAGCGTTAAGGCATCCACACAGCATTTTCGCAGGAAATGCAAATTTTTCTAGTTGTGTGGATGCTTTATGCATCCACACTATTGAGTTCCTGTTTCTCTTTATTCTTTATTATTCCAGTTGCCACTTTTTGTACGTTTTTTGGCACTTAACTACTTTCACAATTTTCAGCCGATTTTCACCGTTCAAATTTTAAACTATTCTGCTATTTCTGCTAATGTGTGCTATGACTTTTGGTATTTTTTGCTGTTATACTTTTTAAAATATTAAGCTTTTTTCCTTTAATTTGTCCCATTGAAATGAATGGGAAACTTCCACAATTCTGCTAAATCTTGCTTGTTTTTGAAACTTATCTACTTTGTCATACTTTCACGTAGAACAACCATTCAAATTTTAAAATGTTCACAAATTATTGGGCTATTCATGAATGATTCAGCTTTTTCATATTTGTTACCGTTTTCATCTTATCCCTCTTTAAGTTTTGAGTTTCATCTTTGTGATTTTTCACAAAATACATGCGTTGTTATGGTTGCTATGCAGTTGGTTCTAAGTGAGCCACTGTACCTTTGGCAATTTTCTCTTCATGTCCGAACAACTTCTTGCTACTTGATTAATTTTCACTCAACTCCCACAAATTATACATCAAAACGTAGGTATTTTTGCTGGCTTTCAGAAAATGTCACTATCATTGTTGTGGGATTTATAGAATTTTGGTAAATCTCCTCAGACCAACACAAAGTCGAAAAACTCTCCATAGAAAGTCAATGGAGAGTTTGATCAAAATCACCGCTTAATTTCTGTAATGAGAGGCATTTTCGAATCGTCATATCTCCTTAACGAAGCGAAGTTAAGACATGAGGCTTGTCCCCGTATATCTTCAGACACTCATGACGCTCACAATTCAAGAATTATTTTCTCACCTATTACTGTTCTGAGATGAGTTAGACTTGTTTGAGGGTAGGAAATTCGTCCCTCGCTCAGATTTCTTCAGATTTCAAACTCTGGAAATGAGGCACTTTTTTCTCTCGTCATATCTTTTTGATGGATTTCCACACAGACCTGAAAATTTCCATGACTCTTCACCAAAGCCTGCTGTCTCTTACGGTGAAAGAATGATATCGATACTCCAAATAGATTTAGAGTTAGAAAGCGTTGTTTGAGGGCAGGTCAAGGCAGTTTTTGCTTCGCCTCTACTCAGTTATGGTGCATTAGAAGTCAAATATCTTTAATAATTAATATTTTAATGATAAAGTGTCAACACTTTAAGATTCCCCCATCTCTTCTGAACAAAACGGTGTAAGAATGACCGTTCTAGCCCCTACGGTTAGGAAATTATGGCCATTTGTTTGAGAGGAATCCTCACTATGAGAAATTCACTGCAGAAATCCTGTCTCTGTGCTCTGTGTGTGTAAAAACGGCTGCACCTGTTTTGGCGGGAAAAGTACACAGGCTCTCTGATTGGTGGATTCAAATTTAGCAGCTCCCAGGCTGCTTGATTGAGCTAGAAACTTGATTTTCTCTCCCTGTGTGTGTGTGTGTGTGTGTGTGTGTGACAGAGAGAGAGAAAGAGAGGGCGAGACAGAGTTTTTATGGGAGCATAAAATTGTATGATTTAAATTCAATATATTTAGACTGGTTGACTGAATTTGATCCTGTGTGTGTCTCTCTGTGCATGTGTGTGTGTGTGTGTGTGTATGTGTGTTTCCATATGTTTCCATATTTGTGATTGTGTGACTGTTACACTTTTTTTGCTGAGTTTTTTTTTTTCATTTAACAAGTACATTTGAAGGACCCTTAGCATGTTCAGCATTTTTTCAGCTGTCCATTTTGCTTTTCCAGTTTTTCTGTTTAAGTTATTACTATTGTGCTGAATCATACTATTTCTGCTATTTTATAAGATTTGTGCTAAATATAGTATTTCTACCCAGTATAGTATTTCTGATTAATTATAGTTTTTCTACCAAATCATATTACAGTATTTTTGCTTTTTATACCATTTTTATAGCATTTTTATATTGCTTAATATAGTATTTCTGCTTTTTATAGGATTTGTTCTTAATACAGTATTTCTGCTAAATGTAGTATTTATTCTTAATCACACTATTACTATATATTTCTGCCAGCTTCCCAGCCAGCCAATCATATCTGAGGTCTGCAGTTTCTTCTCTCGTCATATCTCAGCGACGGATGTACAAAGAGTAATGAAAATCGCAGTCAAAGTACACCAAAGTCCGCTGATTCACCCAGTACAAGAATTATGCTCCTAGTCCACCTAGTTTTGGAGTTACACGACGTTTTGTAACTCCAAAAAACGGCGCTCTTTGCCTCACACCGCGATCTAATTCTGACTGCTCATCAACCTGTTTCCCAAATGCTCACTGTCTTTCCCAGTGGGGCAGCTGGTAATGACACAGGTCTGCAACCCAAAGGTCGTGGGTTCAACTCCACCTTGGACAACATGTTTTTTGCCCTACAAATTAATACACTATCACAGACCACTAATTCATATTCATCATTTATTACAATTATGAAAACTTTTTACCAGCTTTTCTAATATGGACCTCAGATTCTTCTTAACACTCCATGGCACAAATACTCTTCCCTTAGGCTCTGTGAATGTGTGTGTGTATCAATATTTCTCCCATTTTAAAGTATTACTCCTCCATAATTGGATTTCTCTTAAATCAAAGTACTTTTACTACATCTTAGTACTTCTGCTCAATCATAGTATTTCTGCTAAATCATGGTTTTTGTGCCAAATCATCAGAATCGTGTTTATTGGCCAAGTATATGTGCATACAAATACAAGGAATTGGTTCCGGTAGATGGTGGCTCTCGAGCACAGCAATGTAAATCTCACACACACACACACACACACACACACACACACACACACACACACACGTATCTATATATACATTACACATGCATACACATACATACACAAAGCTGTGTAAACCAACTATAAATAACTAATCTAAACGTATATACATAAAATACAGAAATGAAATGAGGTGGAATGAATACTACAGAATGTACATAAGGTGCAGTTGCAGTCTGGCAGTGGGAGCAGTGTGACAGTTCAACTGTTTAGAAGGGAGATGGCGAGGGGAAAGAAACTGTTCCTGTGTCGGGTGGTCCTGGTCTGCAGGCTTCTGTACCGTCTGCCAGAGGGCAGCAGATCAAAAAGTCTGTGTCCAGGGTGTGAGGGGTCTGTGATGATTTTTCCTGCCCGTTCCTGGTTCTTGAGAGGTACAGATCCTGGATGGAGGGCAGGGGGGCGCCGATGATCCTTTCTGCTGCCCGTACAGTCCGCTGCAGTCTGCACCTGTCCTGTTTAGTGGCTGCACCATACCAGACTGTGATGGAGGAGCACAGGACAGACTCAATGACTGCAGTGTAGAACTGGATCAGCAGCTCCTGTGGAAGACTGTACTTCCCCAGTTGTCTCAGGAAGTACATCCTCTGCTGGGTCTTTTGAGGATGGAGTTGATGTTGGTCTCCCACTTCAGGTCCTGGGAGATGGTGGTACCCAGCAACTTGAAGATCTCCACAGTCGACACAGGGCTGTCTGATATGATGGGGGGGGCAGAGTTGAGGGATGTCTCCTGAAGTCCACTGTCATCTCTACAGTTTTAAGAGTGTTCAGCTCCAGATTGTGCTGACTGCACCAGAGTACCAGCCGCTCAACTCATCATAACATTTGTGTTATGTTATAGTATTACTACTAAGTGGAGGAATTCTGTCATGTTACAGTATATGTGCTGATTACAGTATTTCTGCCAAATATAGTATTCTGATTAATTATAGTTTTTCTACCAAATCATATTACAGTATTTTGCTTTTATACCATTTTTATAGGATTTTTATATTGCTTAATATAGTATTTCTGCTTTTTATAGGATTTGTGCTTAATATAGTATTTCTGCTTTTAATAGGATTTGTGCTTAATACAGTATTTCTGCTAAATGTAGTATTTATGCTAATCACACTATTACTATATATTTCTGCCAGCTTCCCAGCCAGCCAATCATATCTGAGGTCTGCCGTTTCTTCTCTCGTCATATCTCAGCGACGGATGTACAAAGAGTAATGAAAATCGCAATGAAAGTACACCAAAGTCCGCTGATTCACCAGTACAGGAATATGCTTCTAGCCACCTAGTTTGGAGTTACACGACGTTTTGTAACTCCAAAAACGGCGCTCTTTGCCTCTCACTGCGATCTAATTCTGACTGCTCATCACCCCGTTTCCCAAGAGCTCACTGTCTTTCCCAGTGGGGCAGCTGGTAAGGAATTATAGCCATTTGTTTGAGAGGAGTCCTCACTATGAAAAATAGACTGCACAAATCCTGTCTCTGTGCTGCGTGTGTAAAAACAGGTGCACCTGTTTTGGCGGGAAAAAGTACATAGCCTTCTGATTGGTGGATTCAAATTAAGCAGCTCCAGGCTTTTTGACCCACCTAGAAACATACAGGAAACACTGTATGTACAGCCCCTGTTTGTTCACTTGCTTCTGCTGCTGCTGCTGCTGCTGCTGCGTGTGTGTGTGTGTGTGTGTTGTGTGTGTGTGTGTGTGTGTGTGTGTCTGTATGACAGAGAGAGAGAGAGTTAGAGAGCCTTTTTATGGGTGTATCTTATTGTGTGATTTAAAATCAATATATTTACACTGGTTGATTGAATTGGATCCTGTGTGTGTCTCTGTGCATGTTTGTTTCCATATATGGGGGCGATCGGGCTCAAAGTTGGGAGTCGCCTTGTAATCGGAAGGTTACCGGTTCGAGGCCCGGCTCGGACAGTCTCGTCGTTGTGTCTTTGGGCAAGACACTTCACTCGTTGTCTACTGGTGCTGCCGGTGGCGCCAGTGTCCAGCAGCCTCGCCTCTGTCAGTGCGCCCAGGGTGGCTGTGGCTACAACGTAGCTTGCCATCACCAGTGTGTGAATGGGTGAATGACTGGATATGTAAAGAGCTTTGGGGTCCTTAGGGACCATAAAAGCGCTATAAATACAGGCCATTTACCATGTCCATATTTGTAATTGTGCAAGTATTACTATTATGCTAATTTACAGTATTTCTGCTACTTTTCGGTGTTTGTGCTAAATCAGGGCTCTAGACTAACTATTTGACATGGGCGCACCGGTACGCCTAACTTAAAATTAGGTGTACCGGCACAAAGTTAGGCGCACTCAAATTTTCAACCGCTTCGCTTAACACCGCAGTTTTACATGTGCACCTTCTTTGGGGGAGGTCCATACAGACAATATTCATTTCTAATTATTAACTAACAATGTTGTGCTTAAAGTGCTTTGTCAATATTGTAGAAAATGTTAAACTTAATCATCATCTTGGCCTCCTCTGACGACCTGTTTGCTGTTGCATGCTGCTGAAAGGCAGTGGGGAGAGGGGACACTTGGGCAGTGCATTTATTGCAGCATGAAGTGTGTTTTCTGGATACACTGCTGCTTTTCAGCATTCAAAGATTGATGGCACTGTGTCAGAGCACTGGCTATGAATTTCAGACGGATCAGGCCTTAACTTAACACAAAAGTTATCAATAGTTCTTTCATCTTTTCTTATTACCCACAGCTACATCCACTTCTGTCAGGCCTAGGCTGCTCACTAGGGCTGGGTATCATCACTGATTTCTATAATCCATTCGATTCCGGTTCTCAAAGTCCTGATTCGATTCAATTTAGCCTCAGACAGTCAGAAATATATAATTCTGATCATTTATCAGTATTGACACTTGTGAGACTTTATCAGAATTGTGAACATCACAGCAGATGCCTTTGTGTAAAAGTAACTGAGAATAAAACACAGAAAACATGAAGGAGATTTTCCTGGTCTGGCGTTTATAGCAGATAACGTTAAAAATATTCTGCAATATTCTGCAATTTTGCATAATTTAAGAAGTTTAAATTTCTTCAGTATTGAACAGCAGAAATAGGCTTTCTTGTCGGACGTCATTTACATGAAAAAAGAAAAAGACAGCGCTGTAAACAACGGTAGACTGGTGGGTAATAAGCGAATGAATAATCCAGAAAACAGAG
>NW_020327476.1:0-25056 GCF_001858045.2 Oreochromis niloticus | reverse complement strand
GCACCACCGTTGATATAGAAGAAAATGGATCTGGGTTTCAAACCACAAACGCGCTGAATACACCAGTCTCTTATAGCATAGAACACGCAGGCCTGCTTCTGGTTCAGATTCTGATACATTACACGTACCACAGCTGGATCGACTGCAGGTTGTTCTCTGATGGCTCTGATCTCTGTTACAGCATCAGACTGACGACTGTAGTCGGGAACATTCTCCTGTTCGTTCTCATCATCAGAATGTCTCTCAGGAAGATTCTCATCACATTGCAACCTCACAACTTCAGATTCAGGAGCAAGATTACACCATTCATCATCACAACATCCCTATTTTGTTCAAACTCTTCCAGTGCACTCTCAATATCCTCAGAGTTCTTCTCATACTTGTCTTTATTTCTCTTCACAACCCTTTTCACAGACTCACTGTGGTCTGAACATGGAAGTCGTACAAAACCTGAGTTGTAGAAGGACTGATAGGTTTGGAACCCTTGTGGTTTCAGTTCCTGCTCTGATTGTGTGGAAGGTAAAGTCTCAACAGTCGTCCATAATATTGCTCAGGATCTTTTTCCTGTGAACAGTGGTAATACCTGATTATAGCTGGTTTATCATTCTTTCGCCTTTGTACAAATCCAAGCTGGTTTAGAAGAGGAAGCACATCTTTTCCTTCATTTGGACCACTCACCAACCGGCACAAGGCAGCAAAATCAGCCAGTGACATTTCCTCATATTCTGGTGTCTCAGGTCTGCATTTGTATTTATCACTCAAACTTGTCATCCAAATATTACAACTGTCGTGTGTTGTGGATTCCAGGTAGCTCATCGGGCGACTCATTTTTACTGGGTTATCATCTGTTGGTACAAATACAACACTGCGGGAACATTTTTCATTTTTAGGCCACAGACTCGAGTCACACACTCCTGTGCACTGATTTCTCTCTTTTTTGAATAAGCCTGCATCACAGCTCTCATTTCATCACATTCATTGACCGTGTTCTTATCAGAGTTGTCAATAACTGTCTTCAGGTATTCAGAGAGGCCAGATTCTTTCTTCGTTATATATTTACAGAGGTATTCTATACAAGAATAGGCATTCAATATTAACGAGACATCTAAATTAGAGTTCCAGGCTTCAAGCAGGTGTGGGTTGTAATTGTTGATCCAACAGTCCTTTGGGTCACGTTTCAGAATCAGTGCTGTTTTCTTGTTTATGTCTTGGAGGCATTGCTCATACTCATTCATTGTCAAGTTGCATCGTGACAGAATCTGCTCTATGGTGAGAGAAGCAGCTTCAGGTTCCTTCAGCAGGTTCAACAAAGGTCTGAGTTTGGCTTTTGCAGCTTCAGTGTCTGAATCCTCATCCTGTCTCACAATCATTGTTCTTGTGGATGGCGGTTTTGGAAACCCAAATCTACAACCAGAGTTTACACTCTTAAAGCATGTCTTTGTGTGGTTTTTGCTGTGCTTTTGTAGTTCAGCGACTTTTTTGTGCAGTTCAGGTTGTTTTTCTGGATCAGGAAGTTGAGCTGAGATGTATCTGTCCACAAAGTCACAGACAGTTTGGTCATCATCCACATCTACTTCTACCTTTTCTCGAATCCACAGCAACATGTGTATATGCGGACTACCTCTGTGCTGGAACTCAACTCTGTAAAAGTAATCAATGATTTCACCAAGGGCTGTGCAGGAGAAAAAAGCAAATCTCTGAACAAAGCCTCAACACGTTTATCAAACATTCGCATGGTGGTTACTGGATTTGATCTTAGAATTTCACACTTTTCTGACCAGTCCAGGGCTTCAAAATCAACCTCTTCACCTTGTTGTCTCTTTATAGCTTGAATCACTTCAGGCCATCTCATCTCAGCAGCAGAGAAAGTGACAAAGAACTGAGGTGTTCCTATTTGACGAACCATACTGAATAGATCTCTGGTAGTTTTCTGCCAGTAAGCTGGAGTTCCTCTGAGTGGCTGCATAAATCTGATTGCATCTTTATTTCTTACCAGCTTCTCTACTTCTGTCTTACTTTGTAACATTCCTGATGTGATTTTGCGTCCATCTTTGGTCATAGTTTTACCTTTCCTTAACTGTATTGTCATGCTGGAATTAGCCAAGTGTATTTCAGTGACAAACTGTGAGAAAAACAGGTAATTTGTGTCTTTAGCAAATCTTGCATCAATGTTGAAAAGCCTTGACTTGAAGTAAGCACTTGGTGTGAGTTTAAGACATCTCTTTTCATCCAGTGTATTCTGACCAGTAGGAAACTGCACAGGAAATGCCATGGCTTCCAAATGAGGAGTTCTGAAGAAGCTAACAGGATTGTTTCTTTCTGCAGGAGCCACACAATATGTGTTATCAGTGAAACAGAGAATCTCTTCTGAAATGTCTACAGGCTGCAGACAACTTTCTAGAGCAAAACCTCCATTGTTCAAATCACTTTCTGGTTCATCTGGATTTTGTTCCTGTGGTTGTTCATCACAGGATTGCATATTAATAGCTTGTTCACTTTCAGACTCACTTTCGCACAAAAGGGCATCTTTTTCATAGTTGTCAATTTCCATTAAATCTGCTTCATCATAATCATCACTTCCCATGCTGGCTTCATCACTGCTGTCATCATCAGGTAACGTTGGATCACAAAGCAATGCATCATCTCTGATAACAATATCTGTGTACTGCGGATGAATTTGTTTCAGTTTACGCAGGGCTTGAATGAGTTTAGACCAGGTGACAGTCTGGAACAGCTGATGGCCTTTGTAGCACAGTCGTCTTTTCAGCTTGATCCTCATTATCTGTGATTGGCTTCTGAGCCTCGGTAAACAGTCAACTGTTTGTTGGACTTCAGATGGTACACACACCACATTACCACGTATGAGTCTTTGTCTGCCCTTTGGAAGTGGAATAATCTTTGCAAATGGTATGCATTTGGCAATCAGATGTCTCTCCAGAATGTTGAGATCACAGAGTTCAGCTGGAATATCCTGCAATTCTAAACCGTTAACAGCAGCAAGCCTTGGCATGCGTCCACTTTTGAGGGAACTGTGACACGTGTGACAGATATACTCCGTTTTTCTCTCAACAGGAAAGCTGCAGTGATCATTACATGCTTCATCACACACATGAACAAATTTACCAGTTAGACACTGCTGAGCTACAGTTTCGTGTTTTGAGTAATTGTTTCTTTTGCAGATTTTCACCTGATTAGGAAAAGAAGCTTTTAGACAAACAGTACAAACATAAGACGGTGCTGATTTAATGTTTGATCTGAAACGAGATATGGCCTCATTCATTAAAGTGTTATCTGACTGACACTGTAAACTTTCAGCTGGTCGATGCATCTGACGATATTTTCTTTTTATGTTCATTGCACATCTGATATTATGCATCTGTCTAAAAGAAAAACCGTTCCAATATTTTACTCTCATTCGTTCTCTCATATTGTCCTTGTGTTTCTGCTGAAATTGTCTCTCTTCTCCATAACGTTTAATCATGTAAGATCGTTTTTTCTGTTTAAATTCTTCACTTTCTTTATATAGATTATATACATATGACCTCATGTAAGCTTTATGTTTCTCTCTGAATCCAGCACAAGTTCTGTATATTCTTCTTATACGTTCCTTCTGCTGTTCTTTGAACATAGGAGATTGTCTATAAGATTCTTTATATGTTTTTCTCATACGTTCCTTCTGCTTTTCTCGGAAAATGGGAGATTCTCTATATGTTCTTGTTATACGCTCCTTCTGCTTTTCTCGGAATAACGAATCTTCTTTATACATCCTTATGACACGTTCTCTTTTTCTCTCTCTAATTTTAGCACTATCTCTATAGATTTTTCTAAAATGTTCTCTCTGTTTCTCTCTATATGTAGCATTGAGTTTATACAGATTATTTTTGTACACACTCTTTTTCTTACTGTGATCAGAATCATGAGACTTTCTACTAGAATCTTTTTTCTTTGCCTTAAAGCTTTCATCAAAAGTGTACGTCTGTCTTTCTTTCTTTTTCTGATTTTCCTTTCTCTGTGGAAGATTTTCTTGGACCAATAATCGTCTCCTAATCTTTCTCCTTTGCTGTTTATTAAGCTTCAACAGTTTATGTGAGAGTTCCTCTGTTGTCTCAGTCAAACAGGAGGCAGTGTTTAAATCATTCTGAGGAACAGATTCTTTTGTTACCTGAGTGTCTCTTACAGAAGATGCAGGGGTTTCTATTTCTAAATAATCATAAGGACGATTGTTCAGCTCAGCAGCTGGCTCATTTGAATAATCCACTCTGGATGACATCACTTCAGTGGCTAAAGTGTCGGTCACAGTTTTCTGTGTCTGCTCAGTGGATTTTGGGGTTTCAAATTCAGGTTCATTTAAAACTGGTGCTGGAACAGTTGTAGCTGTTTGTCTGTTTTCATCAGCATCTCTTTGGTCAGCAGGGTTTTCACTGTGAAACTCGACAGGCTGTAGCTCATAAGTGCAGGATGGCGCGATGCTAAACATTCGGTACAAGCGTTTGATCCTGTCAATCATGTCGTTAAGACGTGTGAATTTTAACATAACTGCAGTTCCACCACTTACAGCTAGCGACAATGGCATTCCTGTAGACTTACGTGGGTGAGGGTCAAAATATGCGTATTCACCTGAAGTCAGCCTGCAAACTGCAATGACGGTTCCTCCCATGACTAGCAAAGCATAGCGAACCGCTGAAGCCAAACACTGTAGTCCCTGTTCAAGGCTCGGAAGATGATTTGTACCATCAAATGTGCCATAATGAGCAAACTGAGACATGTCCACTTGATACTCGTGTCTGCGGCTGGTGACCACTGTGGGAAGCTCATCACAGGCGAGAAACACGCTGTTCACAAACCTCTTTCTGGCATCTGAATACACGGCATGGCCTCTGTCCAACACACGGTTAAGATCTGCTCTGGTAATGAATTCATCCTCGTGTAAGAATGACAGGAAAACCAAACTGTTCGCCATGCATTGCTGATTCCTGTACTTTCCATACTTAGCAGCGGCCTGGCTTCGGGACGCACAGATGCTACTCACTCGTGGACGACTTTCACTGTTTGTAACCTGTACATGAGACGGTCCTGGAGCTTCTCCATCATGCTGCGTTTGCACAGTTACCTGGGGTTCAGTCTGGATTACCTGCTGTACTTTAGCATCTGGCACACATGCTGAGGGAACACCTCTCTTTACCACATCTGCATAAGACACTGCGGCTGTCTGAACGCTGCTCTGCACTTCTGGACTGGGAATACTTGTAACAGACACCTTTACCTCCTCACCGCTCTGAGAAACATTTACCTGTTCTTTCTGCTTTTGCCATCTAAGCTTCTGGGACTGTGACCTTTGACTTTTTCTTGGCATTTTGTGCAAGTACAAACTGGACCTTATATGTATTTATACACAAATGTAAACAAAACTCAACCTGTAAACACTGAAAAACTGATTCCTCAACTTTCTCTTAAATCAGAGCTTTATCAGAATTGATGTAAAAGGCTCACTTAAATACAAACTCAATATTTAGTTTAACTTATTTAAAGTTCTTTGAAAACACTTTGGTCTGTTTTATTGTACCTTTTTCAAAAACTGTATATTATTACTTCTATTTTTTTTAACCAGACTGGATAACAAATTGGTCTATACTTCTGTAAAGTAATATGCAGAATAAATCTCAACAATCAACAGGCTATAATTAAACTCTTAGCTTTTAAGTAGACTTTGTGTAAATCTTTCAGATATTTAAAATTTAAAGCAAATATAAGGAGCTGTGATGGTGTGGTGATCAGATGACAGGCTATGGGGATTCTTCAGCTGGACGTTCTGCAGCAGTCAGGAAACAGGAAGTCTGGGTTCTCAGGGCAGCCTCTAGATGACAACTGTAACTGAATACTTACACTGAGTGACAAAAAGGGTTTGCCCTTAAATAATAATAGTATAAACTTGTAGTCAAATGTTATAGCCAATGAAACAGACTTGAAAAATATATTTGGATCCAATTTATTATTTATGTGAATATAAGTCTGAATGTATGTATTACAAAATAACCAGATTATCTTATTACAAATAAACCTTGAAAAAGGTGTGTATTTTATATAATTTATCAAAGTAATAGCACCCGTAAGCCAAACTATCAGTGTTAATTCCAAAGTGTAATGTAAAAATTAAAATGACAAATGTAGGGCTCTGTAAGTAGTTTCTACAGTGAGTTCTACTGTACTGTAATTCTATTACTGTATATTCAACTTTTTACTTGTAATTTCCAGCAAAATGACTGGATGTGAGAGAGTTTAACGACAGGAAAGATGGAGCAGTGAGAGCGGAGATCTCTCAGAATTCTGAAAACAGATTGACGAAGTTCTGGTAACTTCAATTCCAAAAACTTAGATTCTGGTAAAACTTGATTTCAAGTCACAGGATTGCGTTTCAACTCAGGTTCAAGCTTGTCAACTTAGATAGAGCTCATGGCGGAGAAATGATAGAAGATAGAATGGCTTGTCAAAAAAGATGGAGCAGGGAGAGGGAGAGTGATAGGACAGACTGAATTGCTTGTTAATGATAGAGGGAGAGGGTTTTCTGCAGCAGGTCACCTGTAAGACAGAAAGAAAGTGGAATTAGACACACTTCCAATAAACCTGGCTTTACTGTATTTTTCAGACTATAAGGCACATTTAAAAGCCTTTAATTTTCTCAAAAATAGACAGTGCACCTTATGTATGGTTGTGTTTACTGATTTCAAACCAATTCTATGTGGTACACGGCACTCACGGCATCTGTCAAATGTTTTAGTATGACTTTGGTAAGCTACAAAGCAGCACCACTTGATGTATTGTCGGAGCATGGCTACCATAGTCAGCACCCTCGTAGAGTAATTCGTACTGTGCTTCAACATAATATGGTGTGTGTGTATAAGGCCTGGCACCTGTTGAGAGCCATGCTTATGAAGCAGATTTCAAACTGATCAATCCACATTCATCAATACACAAATCCTGAAAAGTGAGTGAATTGTTCTGTATTTTATGTCTTACAACTGAACAATTTTGAGAGTTATTGTAAATGAGTTGAATAAAGTTTGACTTATCTGTTTTGTTTGACTTAATGTGCCTTAGAATTTAGTGCACCTTACAGTCCGAAAAATACAGAACATATATATCATTACACACTGAAGAGTTGTACAGTACATTATTAGATTCAACTGAATGAAAATGTTTAACATATGGTGGTGGAACATTTCTAAGGACATTTTTGCATTCTATTAACACAATAAAAACAAACAGAGTCTGTAAACCAAGATGTGGTGCTACAGTAACTTACTGTAAACATTATATGGTCAAGCTAAACCCACACAATGAAGTCAGAGCAGACAGTTTCAGACCACCTGGTTTAAACACTTCACATGCACTCAACTCAAACTTATAACACATCACATGTTCCTAAATGCCCAAAGGTCTCAAATTCCCGATTCTGTGTGTACTTACCTGGTACAACACTATATCATAATGTCTGGGGAGCCGTTAACATAAAAGTAAAAAATAATTTACTCAGTATGACTTTTGGCAAAATGAAAAATTGGAGACAGATGACTCCTATACAGCAGTTTCTACATATTTCAGTCAAATATGGGGCATGTTTAATACACACCCCGCTAAATCTACAATAAACTTAGCATGGCCGATATTAGGGCCTAATTAAAAATGTAGTATGATGATAAGAGAGATTTGTAAGTCTGGAAATGTTTTCATAGACTTTTCTATTATTTGATGATTGCCAATAGCTGTGCTGACTCACAGCACTAAACTGAATCTCCTATAATGAGAAACATTTCCCAGCACTGCACATCAGACAAACCTTTACTTACCAGACTTGAGACGATCAGATCAGCAGTCTAGAGAAAGGAAACAATTCATCAGATCACTGTTTGATGATTCAGACTGTTGAGCCTCTTCACACACAATCCAATTTACTGTGACACAAATTAACTAGTAAAATCCTCAATTACTTTAAGGCTTTATGAGCTTACTGTAGTGTAAAGAGGAGATAAATGAACTGCAGCGTCTCACATGGCATGTGTAATAAAAGCATTCATTACTACAGAAATGCAAAGAATAGCCATCAATTGGCACAAGTGCAGGATATACCAAATATTTCCTACACAGAAGCCTTGTGGCTCCAACATTTTCTACAACAGGTCAGTGCTAATAAAGTGTGAAAAACCAAAACTTTTAAAAATGTTAGATACAAAGTAATTATATAAATCAGAAGCAACAGAAAACCTCATCATGTCTGACATGAATATGTAAATCTTAAAATACATTTAAATATTAACATGTTACAATAGCAGAGGTGCACCATGTTTTGTAATTAAAATTAAATGTCTTAAAATATTACACTAAAAAGTCATTTCATTGTACCCGTTGCTAGGAATATTTATGAATTTTTGCAGTGTACCTTTTGGCAACTTTTCTATCTAATTTTAAAACACATTATATTCACTAAATAAGTAATAAACTAATTAGACACACTGGCTGTAATTTACCTAACAATGTCCACTCACACCTCTGGTTCTCTTCGTTTTTATTACTGTTAAAGCTATTACTTATACCGAGTCAGGCAAAATACTTCTACAATGTTGTGACTTTAATGTAATACATCAGAATTTGAGAGACAATATAAATCAATACCTGTGCAGCTCTTAAGTGTTTGAGCAACCACTTATACTGACTCCCCTAAAACACTTTAATTGTTTTGTCTGCTACTTAAATCCACAAACATAAGGAGAAAATGAACAACTGTATAAAGACATCTGACATTTAGTTATGTTTAGATTTGATAAGCCATAAGAAATTTAAATCATACATAAATGGGCTATTAAACTTCAGGGACATTTTCAGGGAGAGTCAGAGGGGTCCTGTGTGGGGGCTTTGCTGCTACAGGTCACAAATCCTGTGTGTTTGCCAATCAGTAAATGGAAACATATCACAAAAGGTCAAACTATTGTATGTAAGTCGTCAAATGTGCTACGCAATGCCAGGTTCATACTGCTTCAGTTACAATCACTGTTTACTTACCAGCAAAGGCAAAACCAAAGATCTCGTTCACTCTGTGTAACAAAAGACAAAGCACAAAAATACAGAATGAGACAACTCAGATCAGCATCACAATCAATACTACATCAATCTGTGTAGTCCAAAAGATTCAGTACACTTCTTTGTTTACCACAGCAACAAACAACTCACCTCTTTTTTCTACACCTTATTAAAGATTACTGTCTTCATTAAGGTAAAATGTGGTTTCATCCATTTGTAATAAGCCACACAAGTTTCTCAGTTATGTGATAGCTCTATTAGTTTGGTGCTATTAGATAACACAGATTTAATAAGCAATGATTTGCTACACCTAGCACTGCACACTTTATCAAATTGATAAAGTTTAATTTAAAAGCATGAACAATCATAAATGAAAGCTTGGATGATATATTTGTAGGCTTCAACATTTCAGTTGGTCTGCATTCAAATTCTGCTTCCTAAAATATTATCACCTGCACACAGTATCATTTAGTATCATTTAATATGCTGTTGTTTTAAATATGTACATATCATATTAATAATATTAATGGCGCACTGCAGCATTTTATTTATTTGAAGGTGGCCTTTTTATATTTTATTAACTTCTCACTTTGTGAAAATTAAACAGAGCTGCAGGTGTAGGTTTTACTTAAAAACAAACCAGTCTGCACAAACTAGTGTTTGTTAAACAGTTCTTAAAATTTAACTAAAAAACTAAAATTGATTAATTAAAAAAAAACTTCTTCTTGTTAAGAAATGTTATTATTCTTATATTATGTGTTTTATCCTCACTCTCTCTCTCCCTTCTGTTAATTAACCCACAACACAGACACACCGGCACAGGCACGTGACTCTTTTTCTCCCGGCCTTCTGTCAGAGGCGGTAAAATGGCTCCTTTGAAGTTACCGACCCTGCTGCTTCAGCAGCTTATCAGTGGTTCTAAGATGGCGGCTTATTACCTTACAACCTATAGAATGAGGCCGTTTTAACTGACTGATTTGTGAAGAGGAGAACTAACTTCAGCTTCCCTAAGAGACTCAGAAACACTAACACACCGAATGAACCAAATACAACACAATAACTGTATTAAACAATCAAATGAACCAAATACATTTTGCACTGGCCTATAGGAGCTAGGCTAGGCGTTAGCACTTGGTTGTTAGGGCTAGCTTACCAAACACTCCTTTTAAATACTAAAATTACAACGTTTCACTAACAAAGCAGCCATTGTGTTACTTTAATATGACTTATACTTCGACTGGCTTTATAAGTCACTAACAACAACTCGGTAAATCACTCAAACAGCTTATAGACATTTTATTTCAGAAAAGAGAGACAGAGAAGCAGCGCTTACCGGCAGGGATCAAGCAGAGAGTGGGAGGAGATTCAGGAGTCAGCCAGAGACATAAAATAAGAGGCATTCACGGGTAGTGGGAAACTCCGCCATGCCAATTTTGTGTAATTTACAAAAATATATGTAAATTTAAATAGTATTAAACTAGATATTTTTGGAACAGAAAACAACTAGCAGAGATTTAATTCTATAAGTTGAATAAATATTTCAAACATGATTATTTTAATTTGAAATTATGGTTAAAAGTCATGAATAAATATAAGGTCATTATGTTAAAATGTACTGTATTATGATATATTTATTTAACTGGCTGGAGTAATAAGAACAGTCTTCTCCTGAACAACAAAACCAAGGGGCTGGTGTTGATGTTCACCTAAGCATCCTCACAGGACAGTAGGAGCTGCAGAGGCTCGCCTCGCTGCACTGCAGGAATCAGAGGTTCAGGAGGTACTTTAACCCCACTGCCATGAGGGTTTTCAACAGTGACTCCTGACATGTTCATTGCACATTTATTTATTTTATTCTAATACATATTGGTTATAATCATATGGATTCTAACCTAAATAGACTTGCACCCACTTGTTCACCCCTGCTGCAGTGAGGTAAAGGTGTGGCTTTCTCCAACAAGACTCTTCAGTGAAGGTTTAAAGACAACCATCTAAACCAGGGGTCAGCAACATTTAAGACCCAAAGAGCCATTTGGACCCGATTTGCACGAAAAAGAAAACACTGGGAGCCACAAATACTTTTTGACATCTGAAATGAAGATAACACTTCACACATTGTTTTTTACCTTTATGCTCTGTATAAACAACTATACTGTGTTGCTTATGAAATCCATGAAATGCTACAAAGTAAATGAAATTTTATTTATGTAATGGACACATTTTGAACTCTTAAAAATAACAAAAAGTAAAAACATCCAGTTGAAGGTCTCTCTTAAATGAATTGAAAAGCTGAACTTGAATTGTCCATGTATCAAACAAAAACTGATCCTTATATCACCTTTGGGCTTTCAGCGCATAAAGGGCCTTCACCTGAATTGGAAAAAGCACTATGCTCCTAAAAAATGAATAATAAATATTTGCAAAATATCTACATAAATATTTATTTTACCTGGTTAACATGCATGGTGGGTTGAGGCCTGCTAAAATTTATTTTAGTTACAGAAATATTGTAACTCAGCAGAAACATAGTAACTTGGAAGAAGTAGTACAACATTGCAGAAGTGTTGTAATACAGCAGAAATGTTAATATGTAGCGCAAACCTAAAAACCAGGAAGAAATGGTGTAAGAGTATAACTTAATATACAGTAGTATAATAGTAACACGTAGTAGAAATGCAACATAGGAGCTGAAATAGTATAATTTAGCAGAAAAGTAATAATTTAGCAGAAAAGTAATACTTTAGCGGAAATATTGGAAATGCAAAACAGCCAGCTTCAAAAAGCTGAAGTTTCCTCAAAAAATTAGTTGTTGTTCAACTGTGAAAACTTCTCAGAAACATTAGAAATGTTACAGAGGAACTGCCAGCAGATACACAAAGCTAAGGCAAAAATGAGATGCCTAGCAATGTTTACAAATAGGGACAAACACACACAGTGATAAATAACCCATATTCAGAAAACAATGTGCAAAAACATGGATGCAAGCATAAACACAGGCATACATACAAACATACACACACAAGGGCACACAGGGACAAACAAACGTGTCCTGTGTGTTTCTATGCCAGTCAATCAGTCTGAATCTGGTCAAGTTGAATACACTAATGGATGCTGGTCACCAACGAATAAAAATTGAGTCACACAAGCACAGACAAAGACACACACACACACACACACACACACACACACACACACACACACTTCTGTAAAGTTATTAGAAGTTAAAAAACTTCAAACACTGACATCGGCTTTTTCAGGGTTTTTTTTTTTCAGCTTTATATTTTCAGCTGTATCTATGAGAGTCAAAAGCCTGGATCTGCTCAATTTGAATCCACCAATCAGAGCTGTCACTTCTGTCTGCTTCATCAGGCTATGTAGTTGTCCCTGTCAGTGCAGCTGCATCCCTTGCTCACACCGACAGAGACATGGGCTTTCTGTAATGTATTTCAGACATGGAGCAGTAGCATCACATCTTAGCAAAAAAATTGTGACTTAAGAGAAACATAATAATTTAGCAGAAATACTATGATTTGGAAGAAATCATAGTATTTGGCAGAAATACTACATTTAGCACAAATCCTATAAAATAGCAGAAATTCTATGTTTTAGCAGAAATACTGTATTTATCACCAATACCAAAAAGTAGCAGAAATACTATGATTTGGTAGAAATCCTATAATTCAGCAGAAATACTATTATTAAGCAGAAATACTATAATTAGCATAAATCTTATAAAATAGCAGAAATAGTATGATTTAACAGAATAGTAATAACTTAAATAGAAAAATTGAAAAAGCAAAATGGACAGCTGAAAAAATGCTGATGGTAAGGGTTGCTCAAATGTGCTTGTTGAAAGGTAAAAAATGACAAAAAAAGAAAAGAAAGAAATAACAGCCAGCAGATACACACAATTACAATTATGGACACAAATGGAAACACAAATGCACAGAGAGAGACACACACAGGATGTAATCGAGTCAACCAGTCTAAATATAATCAGTTTGAATCCTACAATGACATGCTGCCATAAAAAGGGTCTCTCACACACACACACACACACACACACACACACACACACACACACACAGCAGCAGCAGCAAGTGAACAACAGTGGCTGTGCATACTGTGTTTCCTGTATGTCCCTAGGTCAGTCAAGCAGCCTGGAGCTGCTGAATTTGAATCCACCAATCAGAGAGGCTGTGTACTTTTTCCCGCCAAAACTGGTGCACCAAGTGCAGGCTTTTACACACGCAGCATAGAGACAGAAAGGATTTTTGCAGTTTATTTCTCATAGTGAGGATTCCCCTCAAACAAATGGCTATAATTTCCTAACCGTAGGGGCTAGAACGGTCATTCTTACACCGTTTTGTTCAGAAGAGATGGGGGAATCTTAAAGTGTTGACAATTTATCATTAAAATATGAATTATTAAAGATATTTGACTTGTAATGCACCATAACTGAGTAGAGGCAAGCGAAAACTGCCTTGACTTGCCCTCAAACAACGCTTTCTAACTCTAAATCTATTTGGAGTATCGATATCATTCTTTCACCGTAAGAGACAGCAGGCTTTGGTGAACAGTCATGGAAATTTTCAGGTCTTTGTGGAAATCCAAAAAAAAGATATGACGAGAGAAAAAAGTGGTTCATTTCCAGAGTTCGAAATCTGAAGAAATTTGAGCGAAGGACGAATTTCCTACGCTCAAACAAGTCTAACTCATTTCAGAACGGTAATAGGTGAGAAAAAAATTCTTGAATTGTGAGTGTCAGGAGTGTCTGAAGATATACGGGACAAGCCTCATGTTTTAACTTCGCTTCGTTAAGGAGATATGACGATTCGAATATGCCTCTCATTACAGAAATCAAGCGATGATTTTGAACAAACTCTCCATTGACTTTCTATGGAGAGTTTTCCGACTTTGTGTTGGTCTGAGGAGATTTGCCAAAATTCTATGAATCTCACAACAATGATGGTGACATTTTCTGAAAGCCAGCAAAAATACCTACGTTTTGATGTATAATTTGTGGAAGTTGAGTGAAAATTGAGCAAGTAGCAAGAAGTTGTTCGGACATGAAGAGAAGACTACGAAACCTACAGTGGCACACTGGAAGCCAAGTGCATAGCAACCATAACAACGCATGTATTTTCTGAAAAATCACAAAAATGAAACTCAAAACTTAAAGAGGGATAAGATGAAAACGGTAACAGATATGAAAAAGCTGAATCATTAATGAATAGCCCAATAATTTGTGAACATTTTAAAGTTTGAATGGTTGTTCTAGGCGAAAGTATGAGAATGTAGTTAAGTTTCAAAAACAAGCAAGTTTTAGCAGAATTGTGGAAGTTTCCCATTCATTTCAATGGGACAAATTAAAGCATAAAAAGCTTAATATTTTAAAAAGTATAATAGCATAAAATACCAAAAGTCATAGCCATCATTAGCAGAAATAGCAGAATAGTTTAAAATTTGAACGGTGAAAATCGGCTGAAAATTGTTAAAGTAGTTAAGTGCCAAAAAACGTACAAAAAGTGGCAACTAGAATAATAAAGTATAAAGAATAAAGAGAAACAGGAACTCAATAGTGTGGATGCATAAAGCATCCACACAACTAGAAAAATTTGCATTTCCTGCGAAAATGCAGTGTGGATGCTGTAAAGCTGAAGCTGTCTGCTGAAAACAGCTGAAGAAGCTGAAATAAGTATTTGAAAAGTAGTTGAACTTTTAATCATTTTGCAGAAGCATAACAACTTAGTACAAATTTAAAAACTTAGCTGAAATGCAACTTGGCCGAAATATTGTAATACTAAGAAATAGTATAATATAGAAGAAGTATTGTAATTCAGCTGAAATGTTAATATTTAGCACAAACATAACAATTTGGAAGAAATGGTTTAACAGTATAACTTGGTATACAATACTATAACATTGTAGCAGAAATACTATAATTTAGCAGAAAAGTGACAACTTTGGAAAACAGTGTGACTCAGCAGAAATATAATAACTTAGCACAAATTCTATATCATAGCAAAAAAATATATCTAGTTAAAAATGTCATAACTTAGTGAACATTTATGACAGTTATGACACAAAACTGAATTTTTTTTTAAATAAACAGAACAAGATGACGTTACCTCAAAACTACTTGTTGCTCAACTGTGAAAAATTGGCAGAAAAACCATGTCAACACATTTATTTTCTTTAAAAAAAAAAAAAAAATCATCATCATGAAATTGGTGCACCTTACTCAATGCAATTGGGATATGCATTTTCTCCTGAGATGATTGGAACCATGATTCCAAGTGTATTTTCAGTGTTCTGACACCCATGTCTGAATACTGAGATTAAAATGTTTTCACAGTACAAATCCCACACTACCCTGAATCGAATGATAAGATTTATTACCACACACTATTCACTTAGAAGATTTCACGTCTAATGATACATGTGGAGAGAGCAATTAGAAACATCAAGGCGAACAAAGTATTTGACACCATTATCCCTCTGAACAGTGATGGCAGTGACACGTCTGCTTCTTAAGTATTATCAAAACAAACCCCTGGTTAAAACTTTGGCTAAAGATTTCACTGTCAGTGAAGTTGCACAGTTCACTTGGCATTTAGATTGCTCATCTGGTAGATAGGGCACCTCATATACTAAAGCTACGAGACCTCTGCAGCAGCTATAGTCTTGTATTTATTCCACTGATTGAATTCAACAAAATGTTTTAAAAAGCGGCACCGCTCTGACCCGTGCTTGTAACTGCACTATTTTCATAGTAAATAATTTTATATTGGTTCAAGTAGATTATATATGATGTAAATGATTAGAACTCTAATTATTGATAACAAACAACAACTTTTAACAAGTAAATGTAAAAAATGGTTTTAATGAAATTCAGATTTTAGTGATTAGCCCCTCAAATGTAAATATTGTGAACTATGCTTTGGCTCTTTTGATAATGTTTACATAATCATATTTATGAACTGCACTGATTTGCACTTGAATATATGTTTTTCCTGCCAAGAATAAGGAAAACCTACATTTATTTCAATATATGCACAGCTAATTATGCAACCAAGCACTCTGTTGATTTACCATTAAGATTGCATTAGATGAGAAGAAGAAACTGGAGAGTGCATGTGTGTGGTGTGACCAACATACTAAACATTTAACTTGGCATCTTTCAATCATCTGTTCCCTTTTAAGACCACACAATAGAAATCAAATTCTTTTTACAGTTTTTTCTGATTGCTTAAGCACATTTTTTGTAACTATTGGCTATTTTTGCAAAACTCTACACACAAATAAGAAAACCTGTCACCCAATTATCAAAACATTGTAGTTCTCTTGCAAAAGCGAACACAGCTAGATTAACTCTTCACACCTTCGTAAAAATGGTGTTTTCGTATCAAACAGTACACACAAGCCATCATCTACTAAGCACACAATGCGCCAACTATACACTGATGGTATGAATACAAAACACATCTGGCTTTTGCTTTCTCTGTGCACAAGGTAGGCTATGTCAGTTTGAGCTCATACTTTTGTCATACATCCGTAATCATAGAGGGATCCAAACTTCAAGTACTGGTGTTTATTCACACACATCAAAACAAACACAAGTGTTTATTTTCAAGTCAAAACGAAATAGTAATTTTACTGAGGAAACAAAAGAAATCAGTCTACATTGTGTCATCTCTTTGGATCTGGCCACAAAATTCCGTCTACATCAAATGAAATGTCCTCTAGTCCAGCGGTCCCCAACCTTTTTTGTGCCACGGACCGGTTTATGCCAGCTTCCCTCAGGGTCACTCCATGGTTGATTACATGGTCCACTATTGTAGCTCTGATGTCATCAGCAATTCTATTTCTTACTCTTCTTACCCTTCCTCTCCCCCCTCCTCGTCCTCCTCTTGCTCCTCCTTGTCCTTGTTGTCCTCTTCGTCCTACTTCTTCACCTCCACGTCCTCTTCCTCAGCCTCTACTTCTCACTCTTCCTGCTCCCTCCATTGTACTCCACACACAGAGCTTACCTGTATTATAGTGCTTAGGCTGATTGCAAAGTGAACTAATTATCTAAAAAAGTTTTCACATGTGAAAGTGTGCCAGACAGTTGGCAAAATAGTGTAAATAATGGCCATAAATGTGTATAGTTTTACTAGGAGTGTGTTGATCCTTTGGAAATTGAGTGTAAAGCAGTGAGTTGTGTTTACAGTTCTGCAAAAAGAGTGCTGTGCAGTGGATTGTAGCTACAGGTTTGCAAAGTGTGTGTTACAAAATGGCAAACTGAGTGCAAAGCAGTGTTTGTGCTTTTAATTTTGCAAACTCAGCGAATGGTTTTGCTATAAGTATTAATAGTTTTAGAAATTGTGCTATAAGAATCACAGTTAGGGTTTAAGCATTCAGAAAAAACTGTAAGAGAGAAGTGCATCAGCGTGTGAACACGAAAGTAACACCAGTCCACGCTCTCTCTGATGTTGCTGTTAACTTTGTGTCAACATAATCGGTACAACTGACTTTTACAGAGAGACAGGGTGCCATTCTTAGTTGAAGGTATCTGAAGTGAACATAATTCCTCACATAAAGACACCTTATCTCAAGCAGTCCAAACGGTGGCAGTGCAGATGGATCAAAGATCAACCCATCTGGTGAGGAACCAAGCCAGGGAGCGTCAGGGTGGACAACGAGGCCATGAGGCCTATCGTTAGTTTTTCAATTTGCAGTTTTCTCCAGCTGCGTTAAACTCCATGTCTGTCCCTGTGCTCACATCTGCAGTCTGTCACGTTCCTTTGAGGATTCTCTCTGCACAGTTTCACGCCCTTTATATAACAAACCTCTTAAATATGAAGATGTAATCTTGGCCTGTGGAGCTGATGCCATTCCTGGTCAGCTGCCTGTTCTCCTGTTGCTGTCTCAATCTTATTTGCCATGTCGTCTGTACTTTCAAGGTGGAAGAGTTCATCCTCACTGCAGACATGCACACACTCTGTGGGGTCCAGCCTGTACTCACTGAGTAGCAGTGGCAGGTAAAGAGGAGGATCTTAGTAAATGTTTACAGATGTTGTGGCTAATTTGGGCTGCTGGTAAGAAAGCACACTCACCAATGCTGTCTCAACACAGGTCTTCTCATCACTGATGCCCACGGTTGCTGTTATAGGTCAATCTGTTACATCAAAGTCTTTGCATGATTCTCCAGTGTTTAGCAAGGAGATGTGAAGTGGGTCACCAGCCAAGTCGTTGTGCAGTTTATTTCTGTTAAATGCCTCACATAATAATATGAGGGTAAAATGAGGCACTGTGAAAGTCATCTGTGCAATAATGACAATAATAATAATATCAATAATAATAATAACAACAACAATATATACACTTAAAAACTACCCCGCACAAATAGTTTTGCACCTGAGCACTTAAATTCAGAGCACTTTACTCATCACTTAAATCACTTTTAACTGGATTGTCAAGTCTGACAGTTTTTGGTCTGTTTACAAGTTTTACTGTTTATGTTTGTTTGTCTTTACTTTTGTGAATAGCTGCTATAGAATGTTATATTTAATTATATTTAAACATCGCACTGTCTATTGTGCTTGGAGCATGTTACCTTACTGTTGTACACTAATATTGTATATAACAGTAGATTACTATCTCACCTGATTCCTCCTTCCATGACTCGATTGAGCCTTGGTCTGGTGATGACCATTTTAATAGCTGGTTCCAACCCCTAAAAAAAAGCAATAACAAAAATACTTATCAAACAAGCATATAACATATTATTTATTGCAGGTTAGAAAAGAACATTAAAGGGTCAGGCCTGAATATGAATCTCAGCACTTAGTGCTCTTTGGGTTTGTCCCACTGTTACTCTGTCTCGGTGTAGGTGTGAAGAGACAACCTGCAGCTTCAGTTCTGATTAATGCGCTGTTTGAAAGAGCAAAGCAAAGCTTAGACAACGCATTGTCAGCTACACACCAACACCGATCAGAATAAGGACAACAGGGTCCCGAAGCTCTGTCTGCACTAAAGCACATAGAGAGGCAGTCTTACACACACTGACAATGGCTAGACAATAATTCAGAGGCAGAGGCCTGTGGCACTCAAAATGAAGCTGGAGTTAGTCAGAGTCATTTATAATTCTGTGAACTCATCTTTTTACAAGTAGACAAACAGCAACACTGAACTGAATTGACCACCATGCATGCATTGTTTACCAAGTCTCTCAGAGTATAATTTCTCTGACCTTTTCAGTGTCCTACAGAGTACCCAAATAGCATACCTTTATTAAAATGTAATTTTAAAAAATAGCACTTAAATACAAGTTACTGATATTCAATTACCCTAAGTATCAAAAGTTATTTCTGGAAATACATTTAATTCAAGTGTCAAAATGATAATAAAACCTTTTTTTTTTTAATGTGGCATTTTGTGTATGATTTATAAGAGAACACATAAGTTCGACTTAAGTGACGATCAAAGACTGCAGGTCATTAATCAATGTATAAAACTAAACTAAATGTATTTTAGTTACACAACACACAAACACGCAAGCAAGACGTGTAATTAGAATTATTTATAATAAATACGAATTAATTAGTGCATTTTCTGGACTGGACTCACTATGTTATCCATCTAACAGAGCCTCCACATGTTCCACTTCAATTTCCCTCAGGGATGAATTTATGCTTGCACTAATCTGAATGTTCGGAGGGAAATCAAATGCATTTTACTGGCAGTACTCAAACTGACTTACCTTTGTTTGAATGAGGACGTATTCACAACGTGGAGTCTAAAAATAGCCAAATCTTGTACCCAACCATTGGTTAATCGGATGTGCGCCTCCAGAGATTTATAATTGCGAAACCGGTACGCCGTTTATGCGCTGACCCACAGGTACGAAATATATCAGGCTACGTCAATACCGGTTGGTCTTCGGGTTTCTGCTCCACTGCCGTTATTTCATACGGGTCCACATTTCTAATGCACGCTATTTTTTTGCAAGTACCGTGTCTTCGTATCCGACACAATTTGATTCTATAAAGTTCTTTTTCTTTTGAGCTGCTTTTAAGTACGGTTCGTAGCAATCTTCCTTCCAAACGAGTGTCCGTTTTGATTCGTGGCCTGCAAAAATGCTGGCATGCTCCCACAATGCAACGCGGCGTGACGTCAACTCCAAAGCCCTGATTTATAAACCTTAAATTTACGTTTGAGACTTATAAAATAGTAATGATAATTCCATAATTAAAATTAGACGAGTTCACCCAGAAAACAATAACAAACAAACAAAAAAAAAACACTGAAGCAAACGTAAAATCAACACAAGGAAGTCCAATCACGAAACACAACAATCGTAGTTAGCCAATCAGGGCGGGTGACAACAGATTACGTCACAAGTTGTAACTTCAACACCGGCGGGAAGGTTTTTCATCTTTCTTGATCTTTCAAAGATACTTCGAGGGACACACACGGCTCTTACTGTTCTTAAAGTTCATAAAACGTAAGTATTGAATTTTTTGGTTTTTTTTACTACCTTTATAATATGTACAATGCAATACAATATAGGGCAAGACACAAGTTCTAGCCATTTAACTTGCTGGCAATATAAAGACTGTCAAAGTACCAAAAATTAATCAGACTTTTCTTTCTTTTTCCTATGTTAATGTTTCTATTGAAGAGAAATTCATTATCGATAAATTCACATTTACTATTGACAGTAATGTATTAGTGGGTGTCATAGTTTGATGAACTTATTGTCTCATGGGTATTTAATTGAAAAAAAGATCTAAATGTTTAAATGAAAAATAATTTCAGGCCTAATTTTTTATATGAAATATTAAGATCTTAAGGAATTTGAAAATCTTCAAGATCTATAACAGTTTTATAAACTTTAAGATGTTAAGTTTGAGCTGTGAGTCTCTAAATTTGTTTAAGGCTGGAAGTCTGCCCTGGCAACAATACTTTCTAGCACTTTCTCAATTAACTATACAAAACTGAATAACCAATATGAGTTAAGCTAAAAGACTTAATGGAACCTATTGGAAACCATATTCTGAATAACTTCATTTCCCACAATGCCTCAGAGGCATTACTCGTCAAAAAAGGCCATTTTCTGCGCAGTTACAGAGAGTGAGACTGACGTGAAAACAGGGTACATTACTGTCGTTCTATTAGCTCAAATGATTAACACAGGGGACCACAGAGACTGCAAGTGCATTATGTTCGTGTGTGTGTGTGTGTGTGTGTGTGTGTGTGTGTGGTGTGTGTGGGCGGGGGGGGGGTGTTCAAAGTATACTGAAACAACAAACAATTTAGGCATTTAAATAAAGTTAAATCATCTCTGCTCTTTAGAAATTCAAGCCACAGACCAATTGTGAATTGTAAATAGAACTTAATTTCACTGTTTCACTTCAGCAGCGTCAATCTTTGCACAGATAATCTTCATATGATGATTTCTTCTTTATCGTCAGTATTTTCAAAGGAGATTATATGCTAGAAATACAAAAATAAATGAATAACAATTTGGTGAGAAAAACATTGACTTTGAGTTCAGTCCTAAGTTACTTTCACCAACTTGTCTCTGCTGTAATATTTGGATTAATTCAATTAAGTCTTAGAACTGTTAGCTTTATTTAAAACCAACATTGTATAAAATATAAAAAATACTTTTAGACAGCCTGTGTTTTTGGCCTGTCATTTTTACGCAGGAACCTCAGAAAGGTATTATGAGTTTAGTTTGACATCAGAAAGTAAAAGACTGCACAAAGCTACACGTGTTACCATAATACCCTTGCTATAACAGAAATGTATTAACCCCTTAATATTTTTTGTCTTGCTTTTTTTTTCAGAATGGCTTTGACAAAGCTTCAGAACAACCGCCCTGACACGCCATATTTCCGGCCACCCCACTGCACATGAAAATTTTAAAGTCCTGTGACCAGCTAAGGGTCACTAGTTGGGATTTCAAAGAGGGAACAGCAACACCCTGATAACTAAGAAGAACACCATTGCGGTGATCACTGATGGCCAGACTGTGACAAAGATCACAATGTTTGAAGAATATGCCTCTAAAGTCCAGCAGGGGGGGTCATACATTATGAGAGGCCATGAACTCAGGGGCACGGCCCCCCCTTACAACATCAATGTCACAGCAAAAACACAGTTTTTTCGGGCACCCACCCTAACTGTGAGGGAAGACCTTGTGAAAGAAGCAGACGACATTCTGCATCCTCCTGCTCCTCTCACCCCACTCAAGATGAGCTCCACAAATGGGGGACTCATGACAGTTCAAGGGGAGGTGGTGGAGGTAAGTATTTGTGGTTCCATCAGAATTTACATGGTAAATGGCCTGTATTTATATAGCGCTTTCTAGTCCCTAAGGACCCCAAAGCGCTTTACATATCCAGTCATCACCATTCACACACACATTCACACACTGGTGATGGCAAGCTACGTTGTAGCCACAGCCACCCTGTGGCTTTAGGTTTCAAATAACCATTATTGCCGGGGTTTTTACAGTTAAAATAATTTGGTTTTTGCTGTCAAGCAGAGACTAAATTCTGTTAAGATTGTTAAGCACAATTTTTAAAAAATATTTTCCTCAGACCATTTCTGGTATTTTTGCAGCCAATTTGCATTGTGCCTACATACATTTGTATTGTAAGGGCTAGATTTAATGAACAGTCTCTACTTGATAATAAACAAACAGAATAATTATTTATACACTTCTGTATATAATTCACACAAAAGTCTTCATCAAAATATATCCTTTATAATAAAGTAAAAGCAGATATAACAGAAATGGTCAAAAATTACCCTCAATTGGGCATAATGGAAACAATAGATTTTGTATACCTGAACTGGCAAACTTTTCATTTATGTTGCTGTCACTTAAGTTACAAAATGTATTGTTTATGAAGGATTTCCTACAACCTGTTTCATAATCACGTATATGAAAAACATCCTAATAACCGATACAGATAAACTGCTTCTGATAAGATAATGGCATATGCAGAATACTTAACAACAACCATAACATAATCTAAACAGACTACTGAAGAAATAAACCTATCACAGATAACTACACTGATATTACTGACCTTAATTCAATTTACTTTTCAGATTTCTGCTGTAAGAAGGTGCTGTCGGGAAAACAACACGTTCCCCTTAAAACCTCCAGCTGAAGGAGGTAATGGTGGAATTTAAGTTTATATTGAAAATGGTTAAACTAATGTGACAAATTGACATGCTGTACAGATGTATGAGGCTGTGAGCTTTTTTCTAGTTACTGGATTGTTATTATTTAATAATGAATCTTTAATTCTGTCATGCTTGTGATTTCAGGATGGGTTTACCATGGCAGTGTGCCTCTGGAGGGAGGCAGCTGTTAACAGCGTGAACGTGGGAGACCACATCAGTCTCTCCACGTTAAGCAGAAACAGTCCTCATATGGAGTACAACTTCATAGTACAGCATTTACACAGATTGAGGTATGAGAAGCTAAACCTTTGTTTGTCTTATCATCAAATGTTTAAAACTAGGTTTTCAAATTTGACATAACATTATATATATTATATTATCTTACACACACACACACACACACACACACAAACACTACATAGATAGATAGATAGATAGATAGATAGATAGATAGATAGATAGATAGATAGATAGAAAAATTCACCACTCGCCCTTATGGGCGGTTTATCCTTCAAGCTCGGGTCCTCTACCAGTGGCCTGGGACTGCGTACCACTATATCCGGTTGGTTAGCCAACCGGACATAGGGTGCGGGATCTCAGTCCTGGAACACTAAGATACTGCGCAGGACCTCAAGCTCCAGGCCACTGGTAGAGGACCCGAGCTTGAGGATAAACCGCCCGCAGGGCGAGTGGTGAATTTTTCTCCAGGTGAACATAATTAACCATTTGGAATTTACTTACCTGGATGATTGAGCATGCATCAAGACATAAGTGTGTATGTAGTGTCTGGTGACTTAGTGAAACCACGTGATGACCATAGGTTTTCTTTTTTCTAGTTGGATAAAAAAAACAATGTTTTCTGGGCTAAATGTGTGCCTATGCTGTGTTAACAGAGAAATGTCGAGGACAGTGCTGACATCATCATCATTGGTGTGGCCACGGCAGAATGCCAAACCAGCTGGAGGTGTGCTGGACAATGGAAAGAGCCTCTACATTCAAAGCGAGCTGTGGAGTCCCTTCGATAAAGAACTGGAGGAGCAGTAATCAAAGTTACAGTTAAAATAAGCGGAAGCAAATTGTACATATCAAAATATCATGCGAATAATTTAAAGAAATGTACAGTTCCTTGTTTCACTTTGTTCAAAATGTGAGAGATGTATTTTATAACTTAAAGAATGATTTTTTTCCTATCAGTATTATAATTTTATGATATTTGTTAAGTTCTGTATATAGTTAACAGTTTTAGTATTTCCAGCGTTAGTATTATATATTAAAAGTCACATAATCTTAGATTTGTGTTTGTTTTTAATTTTAGAACACTGGAAGGCTATAAATGTTTTTTAAAAGAAGAATAACAGAACAGATCAAGGCTTATGTTGAATTTTGTAATAATAAAGGGGGCAGGTCTATTAACAATATTTGATTTGTACTTTTGAAAAAGCCAACAATTCCTTTCATTATTGATTTTAACATTCCTGCTCTTTTAATTTGTAATTCAAATAATTGTGGAAGGGCAAAATGATGAACTGGGTGGATATGATATCAATTAGAATAGAATAGATTAGAATAATCATTTAATTATCCCACAAGGGGAAATGTGGTTGTATCAGCAGCACAAAAAAACACATATACAAAAAAAGAACAGGACAAAGAACAGAAACACAATTGTTACATTTTACATCATGGACAATATTAACAAAGCAGAGTACAGTGCAGTTGTTGAAATTTGACTAAAGATCGGGTGCAAATAGAGCAGGATACTGAAAAATGTTTAAATAGTTAGGAATATTTAGA